>NC_043706.1:139381710-139389710 GCF_006229205.1 Suricata suricatta
GATGAATAAACATGAATACCTCCTCCCTGTTCCAGTTCTTATTCTATTTCAATCAACTAATAATTCCAGTTTTTAGACAAAGGTATCTGGTGGGTTTGTCCCATGTGATTCAGCTCTGTGGGGACCAGTGACTTGTGAGTTTACCAACTTCAAGTCTACACACTTGAAAGGAAAAGAGGCTATAACCCAGAAACCATGCTGATGCACCTTCACCTTGTCAGAACTTGTGTATCAATCAACCCTTTGCTCCCTAGATGTTTCCTTTCTCAACTAGGGTTCCTCATCTGAACCACAGAACAAAGAAAGTTACTTGAATAACTATTTTCTCAACTTTCCCTAGGGTGATACAAAACTATTATCATTCTAGACGCACTGGAGAGAAGTTAAGTCATCACTGAAGACCCCAGGACGCTAAGACTTAATTCTCTCCTGGACCCCCTGGTTCCACACTTTCAAACTGATGCGTGAAACAATACTTGTTCTTCTCCTGTGATGGAGTCAAGTGACTCTGAAGAGCTCCTCAAGTGGGTTTTTACCATGGAAATGAGCTGCTGCTGTCCAGAGCAAGCCTGGTTCTCAGGAGATTCAAAACCACAGGCACTCAGACTTGTAAGGGTAGTGACTATAGTCACAATTGTTAGTAATTATTATCTTCTGAGCACACTCCGTGTTTCAGTGAGAAAAGTTGCCCCAAGCAGACCATTTCTCTCCTACTTTGGTAAGATTAGTGTCAGTGGATGCCCGGCGCCTCACTCAGAGACTACATCTCCCTTCTCTCTCATCCTGCAGCTCGATGAGGCCATCTGACTAGGGTCTGACCAAGACGATGTGAGCAGGAACATCCTGTCTTCTTCCCTCTCCTTTCCTTTACCTGGACACAGACCCGTGTTACACATGATTACGTAAATGACAGTGACTGGGTATAGTAATGAGTCAAGAATGAAGAAGCCAAGGACCCTGACACAACTGAGATGTCACATAAACTTTTGATCAACTCCCCAGATTGGCACAAATGAGAGAACAAAACTTCTATCAAGATTAAGCAATAGGTATGTTGAGGTCCTTCATAAGAGCAGCCCTATTTGCATCCTAACTAATTCACATGTACTATCCCATTTAATCCTTACAAGGATCTTGTGAAGTTAGAACAAAAAAATAAATAAAAGTAAAAGTGATACATGCCAGAGTGGGAAAAAAAAATCAGTTACCACATATTTGAAATGTAGAAAAAGGCCTGAAATAAAGGAGTAACACCCAGCCAGAGACACAGGGGGAACTGTAACACGGAATATACTTTTGAGTCTACCATGTTCCTTCTCTTCCTACAAAGAGCCAAAGAGCTCTGGGCAATTGAGGTCTGAGATAGGTCAGCAGTTAGGAACTTAGGAAGTTCTGAGCTCTGAGTCAGATTTCCATCAATGACGGGGATGGATCGAGAAGCAGAGACAACACACAAGCTGGCTCATATCATCCTTCTTGCTAAGACAAATTCTTGTCACCAGTTTTAGACGACCTCAGGTCCAAGCATGCTAACCAGTGAGGTTGCTCACACGTGTGACCAGGGTGAAGGCATTTGCAGGACAGAAAGATCCTGTGTGTTCGTTCATGCGCAAGATACAGAGACCGAGTTAAGAACAGATGCAGAGAAACACCACACGAAGCTACAACCCTTCTTCTGTGTCTTGGAGTCACATTTTCTTGACTTTAAGTCAGTCTCTGTTCACAGCATATCTCTGGTGCAGCAATCTATGATTATCTTGCACCTTCACGGTCATACAGGAGCATAGGCAATAGTCAGACAGAATAAAATAAAGGACTGTATGTTTTTCAAAATAAAGTCAAACCGGGAAAGACCCGGGATGTTCACTATCCTGTGCAGTTAGAGGCCAAAGAATGTCTTGAGGTCAGGAAGCAAGTGCAGTTAGTCTGGCATCAGAAGGTCCCCAAATCTTTAGGGTTGGCGAGTTCAGAGAGTGGGAGCAGAAGCTCAGAGATGACCTGGCCCTTGGGCTGGGATTGTTTACTGTCTCCAGCACCACAGCAGGCACCGGCCGTAAGCACGGCCGGCACAGAGCAAAGGAGGGACTCCAGGAGTGATGCTGCTGGTGCCAGTACTGGGGCCGGATTCTAGAGCACTCCAGAAGCGCAGGAGTGAGGGAGCAGTCAGGATGGCCGAGCGGTCTAAGGCGCTGCGTTCAGAAGCGCAGAAGTGCACGGCACTGAATAGAGGAACCTCCTGTGAATGGGTGCTTTGGGTTGAAAAGCGTTATACATTATACATACTCTCTATCCATGCATTTTATCATTGGCATACAGGCATCTTAATCTCCAACGCATTAACATTTGGATAGATTCCACCTCTGAGATGTAGATGCCTCAATTCAGTGAAATCCAATGGGGATTTAGTGAGTTCACTTCCTGGTGATATTTCCAAAGCCAGATCGACTCCCTGTGATGGCAGTGTCCTTCTCGGAAAATAAATACGTCCGTAAGTTCAGAAACGGAAGGAGATTTTTAAAAATACCTGAGGAACGATGACAGCGTAAAGGACCCGTCACAGCTCCGATGCAAGTGTGGGTAAATCTGTGATAGACACAGTCATCCTCTAAAGGCGCTGCCAAAATGTTCTTAATGTGAGTTAAAGTATGTGAATTGGGAGAGGGGTGCTTTTCTGTTTCTGCGGTTTCCACTCCTGATTTTTAACCCATCTCAGCTTGAGAGCATAAACTATTTCTTGAGGGCAAGATCCTCCTCGGCTCGCACACACAAGGCTGGACCTGGAGGCCCGCTCTGGAGCCAGAGCGCCCGGTGGTCTTCATCTCAGCTGAAAAGAACATCGGACTTGTTACTCTGAAAAAAACACACTCCAGAAAAATGCAGCACAGTATGGCTTTTGCAACCGATCCTGCACCGAGGAAGGATAAATCCAGCACAGTTACATTTGGGTCCTACCTTTACACAGGCGCATTATCATCTAAATCATTCAAATGATGTGAAGACAGACCAACGGAGTTTGAGCTTTGCCTGCCAGCCGTCTTCAAGATAAAATGCTCCCGCTAAGGTTTAGGTACTAGGAACGGAGGAAATGTTCTGGCAACTCTGGTTGGCTCGCGCTGGATGTAAACTGAAAATGGGGAAATATTTATCTATTTGAAGGAAACGTCCAGTTTTGTTTAGTTTTCCTCCTACATCCTATGGAGTGAGCAGAGAAGTTTCTGAACCTCAGTTCTGGTTGTTGGATACTATAAGACAGTTCAAATGTCACGTCACGTAAGGCTGGTGCGCTAATGCATAACATAATTGAGTGTCTCGTGAAAGTAAGAGAGAAATTGGCAAAGCTCAGGAGAGTCACTAGCGATGTCTACATGAAGCAGTCGGAGAGCAGGGGAGACCCTGAAGTTGGCTTAGAGAAGCAAGGAGGAACACGGAGGATGCCACTGTATTGGGGGACGCCGGAGTTGAAGACGATCAGGAGGTGAGCTGAACTTGCTGCTGCCCCTTCTCGAACCTTCAGGAAACCGCAGGAGCCATCCCCGCTCAGAGCCGAATCGGGGGTGTCTGGCCGCACAGACGGCAGCCCGGTTGGCTGGGAGTTTGTCGCAAGGCTTGGCCTGCTATCAGACAAACAGGTGCCCGTCATTTCATTCCTCCGCTCCCAAGGGCACCTTCTTATAAAATGAAATTTCATGCTCAGTCAAACTTCAGAAACATATGATTTAAACATATGCCAGTCTCTTTCTCCATATTTGTAGCTTCTCCACTTCCCAGGCCCTTTCTTAAAATAGCTTCTGGTGGAAGCTACAAGGTTTAGTTGATTTATTCCTCTTCTTATCTAGTCTATAGAAATCTCTCACAAGACAACGGAGTGGCCATGAGAAAACCGAATTAATGCCATTTTATACTGTGATGTTTATGTCTGTAACTATGTTCAAAACTGCAAAGGAATTTTCCCTTTGGAAACACACAGTGGTCCTCCAAATATTCACCATGACCCATAACCAATGAACACAGGCTAGGGTATGTCCTGCCGGCCCCACTTTGGAAAGAGAGGAAACAAGAGAAAGTTATGAAGATAGTGCTATCTTGACATGACATAATGTTCAATTTGAAAGCACTTTTTTGTTCACATAGAGGAAGAAACTATTTCTGTCTATAAGATGACAAGGATATGAGACATAAGAAACACTGTCTAAAGTCAGAGCTACATGATAATTAAGTCACGCTGACAGTTTTACTAAAATACAAATACAGTGTTCATTTAAGGAACACTAGTAAGCAAGAAATCAGATACCTACAATGCTTTAAGTATCTTCAGATTCACTTATTAGGGATCCATTAAAACCACAGCAGGTCACATAAGAGGGCTTCTCAGGAACTCCTAGGGACAGGGGTCGCCAAGGCATAACTGCTGCCTGCTTAGATGGTAAAAATTGGAGAAGGTGCTAAGAAAAGTCCTTCCTTGACCAACCTGCACCAACTGACACATGTCATTGAAATATACATTGTCCTTTCAAATACAAACCACCTGGAGAAGGGGGGAGACTCTTGGTGATCAGTTAAGGTCTTGGGACAGCTCCCTGGTCTTCCATGATGAGTGTTTCCTAACTTCCCCAGATTCTCCCTAACTCGTCCCAAATTCACCTCATTCTTCTAGACTCAGCTGAACCCCTATGTTCTCTAGGACACCCTTCTCGACCACTCCAGCCTACAATGATCTCCAACGTTAGCACTTGATGTTTTTCATGTCTATTTATTTTTGGGAAAGACAGAGAGGCAGACTACAAGCAGGGGAGGAGCAGAGAGAGAGGGAGACACAGAATCTGAAGCAGGCTCCAGGCTCTGAGTTGTCAGTACAGAGCCCAACAAAGGGCTAGAACCCACGAACTGTGATATCATGACCCAAGCTGAAGTCGGACGCTTAACCGACTTGAGCCACCCTAGCGCCCCATACTTCAGCATTTAATTGTTCCCCTGTAATTCCTATACATGTAAGCCCCATCCCCTCAACCAAGGTCATTGCAATTAGATGAAAACGAATTTAAATGATAAAATAGTCAGGCACCATGACTTAGCGTTCCTGCATGTTGCAGGAACACAAGATGTATTTCATGCTAACAAGCGATCCTCTCAGGAAGAAGGAAGCCCTGGATCCTGCAGGGAACATGAGGTGAGGAGTCTCTAAAGAATAACAAGGTGTTGCTCAGGACACGCACGGACAACTCCGCAATACTGTCTAGGACGGTATAGTTTTAAACTGCAAGGCACAACTTATTCATGGATCAAGAAATCTATAAATGGACAGGAAGCAACATGTCGCTGAAATCTTTGTTACAGCTGCATACAAATATAGGCTGGATGATGAGGGAAAATCCATCTCCTGCTCTGGGACAAGGACAGAGAAGTTTCAGATACACTCATTTAGTTTTGCTCAACATATGTTCCAGGGAAAACCCGTTCCATGAGATCTGATGAGACCAGCACAGAAGGGCTCCATAGGCAGCAATGTTCCAGAAACAGTTGAACGAAAATAAACAGATATTTTGATTGCCTGACTTACCAGAGCTTTTAAAATGCTAATATGATTGCAAATGTCAAAGACTGGAAAGTTGCATAAAACACGTTCTGAATTTATTTTACCATGAAACCCTACAGAGGGGTACGTGGGGGGCTGGTCACTCTCCTGTGCAGCTAGAGGCAAAAGGAATGTCTTGAGGACAGGAAGTCCTTATCACACTCTGGACAGTCGGTCGCAGGCTGGTACCGCTGATGATGTGTCTGTCTCCTCTACAGACCCCCTCTGACTTCTGCCCACCCTGCAGAGCACACCCCCTTCTACTCAAAGGGATGCCGTGGGAGCAGCAAAAGAGCTAGGACATCTGTGAGGAAAAACAATTGTAAGAAAATGCTGGAAAATCTCATTTCATCCTTGAAGGAAGGAAAAATCCATCCCAGTTCAGTCCCCAAATCTTGCAGCACAGGTTTCTGAGGGGACCATTGTTCAGTTGCTGCCTTACAAGAGAAGTGATAGTATATCAAGAAAGTACTGAGCGGCCTAAACTCTAGTGGCACCAAATCTAAAGGAATAAAAAGGGATAAAATAAGATGAAGTATGTTTTAAGGAGAGGGCATTTACCTCGCTCTGTGTATTGTCCTGAACACTTGTTATTTTTATTGAACTGCCTTTGTCTTTGACTTCTCCCTCACTAAGATTAAATTCCGGTCATCTAAGAAATGATTATATGACTCATTAGAGCAAAGTTACTGGTTATTTATGCATCAGAACTGACTGCTGTAGTAGAAAGTATTTGAAATATTTAAACATATTCTATTTCCCTTATACTTATAGGCCCTTTCTTTGGAGAACACAATGATGTTTATTTTATTATTTATATTGACAGAAACTTGACATACTGACTTTTTTCGTTTCATTGACAGGTATTCTGTCACAAATACATAGGCACTGGGGCAGCTGGGCAGCTCGGCTGGTTAAGGGTCCAACTTTGGCTCATTCATGACCTCACAGTTCATGGGTTCAAATCCCACATAAGGCTCTGTGTTGACAGCTAGCTCAGAGCCTGGAGCCTGTCTTCAGATTCCGTGCCCGCCCCCCCCACTCTCTCTCTGACCCTCCCCTACTCATGCTGTCTCTCTCTCTCTCTCTCAAAAATAAATTAAAAAAAAAAACCCAAATACATAGGCATAGAACCTAAAGAAAGTAACAGTGAAATATACTAATTCACTTCTGCATTTCATATGGGGCAATCATTTCCAAAATTTCTTATGCACTTTTCAGCAAATTACTAACAAAATGAATTACACAGTTGTTGTCACAGAAAAATCACTTTCCCTCAGGGAGATGGATGAAATATAGTATTTGTTTATGTCACGGTACTGGCTTACCATTCTTTAATACTTCCTTCCTCATCTATGCAGATATTAGGCATCAAATGTCTGGCATTTTGTTTTAAGACTGCTTGAATTATAAAAGCGATCGAGTGAGAATCACTTAAGTAATCAGATGGGTCAGGGGAAAATTAATCCTCATTCTGCTCATACAAATCTATTCTATCAAATGTCCTACCTATTCTCATCAGAGAACTTGGGGTTTGTAGTTAAATCCTCATAACTTTCAAGATAACGTCTATCAAGCAGAAAAAAAATGGAATTGAATGGCCTAAAAGGACTCAAACATTGACTGTAATCATGATTCTCAGAGAAGCTTCCCTTTATCCTAAGGAGCCATTTTCAAAGCCCATCCCATGAGCCATGTTCTGTAGGTCTTGAGATTGGCTTACTGGTCAGAAATTTGCAATAAGAGAAAAATGAACCAGAAGAAACACAAATTCAATTAAGGAAAGAACTAAGATTTAAAGGTGTTAAGTGATTATGAAACAGCTTTCAATCTGACCTGTGGAAGAACATTAAAGGCCTACAGAATGCAAGAGACTGAAGGAAATATCAAGACCTTTCATTTATTCTCTGAAACCATTTCACTTCTCTCAGATAAATAAAAGTGGACCAGGGGTTGTGCAGGAAGAATAAGGAGGCACAAATATGCCACTTCACCTAGATCTCATTGCTCCTTCATTAAGCTAAACTTAAATCTTGATTCTTGAATACTTACATCCTTATATGCTATGTACATTGTTGTGATGCCATTATTATCTTATTTAAAATTTTTTATGTCTTTATTTTATTTTAAGAGACAGAAAGTGAGCGGGAGAGGGGCTGAGAGAGAGGGAGACATAGAATCTGAAGACAGGCTCCAGGCTCTGAGCTAGCTGTCAGCACAGAGCCTGATGTAGGGCTCGAACCCACGGACTGTGAGATCATGACCGGAGCTGAAGCCGGCAGCTTAACTGACTGAGCCAACCTGGCACCCCACCATTATTATCAAAATAAGTAACATAGCAAAACTGATTGGCTATTCTAGTCAAAAAGAAAAAAAAAGTCCTATTCAATGAATTACATCTAATCGTCCAAAAGTGAGGCTACTCAGG
>NC_043706.1:139389810-139498011 GCF_006229205.1 Suricata suricatta
ATATCGCTCTCCCACACTTACCCATGGAGCCCGTGAGAACCAGGCTGCGTGTATAAAAGCACCAGATGATTGGCAGCCTCTCTGTGTTTGCTTGTACATCTCTGTCTAGTAACCTCTACCTATCTTCTCAAAGTCTATCTTAAATATCCCTTTCTGTTTCCCAATAATCTGTGCACACCACATACTCATGTGTGAGCACTGCTTTTAAAAAATGCAATAGTGTTTAGTGCTTATCTTATGGGGCTTTATGTTTGTCTTCATCGTACCCGTATTTATGCATGTGCCCCAATCCAGAGAGTAAATTCCTGAGGACACGTATTTGATCCTATTGCCTCTTCATTCTCTAGATCACTCGGCAAAGTACTTTAGACATAGTATTAATAAAACTAATACTTATTGAATTATCATTTTAATCAAGTTGTATTCTCCCTAGAAATATGATATTTTAAATTAGGAATCTAATTATTAATCATTAATGACAAAATAGAATATAAGGATGGCTTTGTGGCAATATAAATCATCAGTCCTTTTATGGGGAAAATGGATGTCATAGGGTTAGGGAAGCTTCTAGACTTGGTATCCAGGTTCCAATGAAAGGTATGAAAGATTTCCTAATATCCATAAATATTTGCAAGTCTTCTCCACATGGCATTATTTTGCAAGTGAAAATATCAACATGAGATCATATATTCCACAAAGTGTAGTGAAGACGTATTCAGGATGCGGATCCTTTAGAAGGAATCACATTGTCCTCTATTTGTCATCATCTCTGCGATGCCTAGAATTCCTGCTGCCTGCAGTTATACTATGATTCTTGCACTTTTATGGGCTTACTAACAAGAACCACAGGCATAATGGTATGGCAAATTAGATTGTCTCAAAGCAACTTACTAGTATGAGAAAAGTAGAGCCAGGAAAGTAGCCTTAATTTTCTCAAAACAAGCCACTGTAAGAGATATCCCCGATGCCCCTAAAATTTCCCAGATCAAAACATTTTTTATCTGTTTATCCATTTTATTAAGAACTGGTTAAAACAGCTGACGTCCTGGCACTTAAGGAACTATCCTTTAAGGTGCTACTGTCTAACAAGCAGAGGTGACAAAACGACTGAGCAAAGGAAGAGGCGTCCCTAAGAAGAGGTCAGCGTCAGGAGTCCCCAGTTCATAGGTCAAGGATGGCTCTGCACCCACTCAGCTCTGAGAAAGGATGCATAACTCTGACACTCTCAGGTTCTAAGGAGAAGATGGCAGGAGACAGGTCTGGCTAAAATCACGTACTGCTATACCAAAGTTCACCGGTTTATCCATGAAGGCCAGCCATGGCCTGGTCACATGAGCATGCCCTGGGCTCCCCAGGGAAGAGGGTTATGGCACAATCCTTTGGAAGGTATGACAAGGACATTGAATGAGGAGACTTGGTGTCCAAAAGCAATATGTGTTCTGGGAAGGCAGTGTGTGCCAGCCAGTGTGGGCAGAGTCTTGTCCTTTCAAAGGTAATTGAGAAGCTTTGATGAAGTAGAAACAAAATTATATTTACAAACTGACTAACTCAGCAAGAATGACTGAAACATAATTTGGAACATATTTTCTCCATTAGCCATTTCTCCCTTGGATACAAACATAAAAATTATACACACACACACACACACACACACACACACGCACACTACAGAAACAATTCTCCATAGATCTTACCAACCTGGATTAAAGAACCATTCCTCATAGGACTTCAGTTCCTCTGACATATTACCATTTGTTTATAATCTATCATTTTACAAAATGAACACTAACCTAAAATCTCTCAAAGCACCGTGAGTGTCTGGGGTTCAAAGACAACTATGCCAATGTCTCTCACTCCCCATGTAAGTCATCTCGTTTCCATACAGAAGAGGCAATGAATTTTACGTCTGTGCTAAGGAGAGAAATCATAGGGCATTCCACCTATAAATCATGTCTATTTTAAGGAACTGAAGATGGTAAACACATTTACTCTATAAAGAAAGCTGTGTGTCACTATTTCTCATTAATCAAATGCAATGTGTAAACTGCCAAAAAGCCCTATAGCATTTTCCTAATAATTATGGCTTCTAATTTGTATAACATTATATAACACGCTGCTCCATTTTAGCCAAATGACATTCTTAAAATCCATAAATACTATGAGGTATGAAAAGAGAGAGAGAAAACTTAACATGTACAATGTCTTCCAGCCCGAAAACAACAAAAGAGCAGAGAAAAGAGAAAAACAGGAAATGCTTTCTACAGATGAACAGTGAAAAGCATGCACAAAAACCCAACTGACTATATGGGAACAGCCAGGAAGGCATTCTTTTGAAAAATAGTTTTAAACAGAACAATTACCTAGAAAAGAATTGCACCATATTGCACTGCCCTGAGCAGCCCCGCAAAGCAGTGAGATGCCGCTAGGAAGCAGAGTTCGGCCCAATAGTGCTGTGGCATGGGGTGGGGGGGGTGCGGGGCGCGGCGCAGCGGGGAAGGAGGAGAAGGGCCATAGGGTCATGCACATTTGCACATTTACATCCTCTCTGCAACAACCCACCAGCAGTCTTGGTGGCCAGTGTGTCTCCTCACCTACACCCACAAATGTGAAATTAATTTCTGCATGACGACGTCCCCCCTTCCGTACCCCCCTACTCCCCCCCACCCCCCGCCCCGGTAGCTACAAGTCTTATGTTCCAAACCAACCCCACTGCCTTGGAAGAATAGCTCTGCTCCGTGAATGACTAACATTTAGGAATGCACGCTTGTGAGCCAAAGATGGAAATGAGGGCAGAAATGATTTATGTCAGAGAGCATTTAAAGATGAATAACTTATGTGAGGTTGAGAAAGTTTGTCTGTGTAGAAATGGACGAGGCATTTGCTGTGTGGAATACTAGCTGCTGAAATGTTAGGTCAAATCAAGTCGAAACGTAAGCGCTGTTAGTTTACAGTGGCCAAAGTTACTTGCTAATTAGTATTGATGAAAAAAAGGTTTTGAGTGGCCCATCTTTGCACTTTTTATATGTAGACAGAGGATGTTAAGCATGAGAATGTCTTAATCTATGTGATACCTTGGAATTTTGCTATACAACAAAATAAATCTTAAGAAATGCCACCGACTGGAATTTAGAAATTGTGTTAATGTTGAAATGTTTATTGCAATAAAGTATAGCAGAAAGGCTTATGAGTTATAAAAAAAATGTGGAGGCCTGTGTGACATCTGAAGTTTTCTACCATTTACCAAGAAATTGGAGGAATAGTTCTATTAAAAAATAGTAACGTTAATTTTCACACATTTAGAAACAAAGTATTTTCTATGCAATATACAACGACTGTGGTAGTTCCAGATCTTATGTCAAAGATCCTGGAAAAGCCACTGAGGGACTGAAGTACCATGTGTTCAAGTATTACCAGTGATATCTCTATGGTGTTTCTCTGCAAAAACAGTTACTGTGATCTCGAGTCCAGAAATACACCTATGCATACATGGGCATTTGGTTTTCAGTGAAGGTATCACGTCATCCAAAGGGGAAACGAACAACTGCATATCCAGATAGATATCAACACCTATCACCATCATAAAATTAATCGGAGCTGGATCTTACATCTAAATGTAAAGGGCAGCTCTAGAAAGCTTCCAGAAGGAAACAAAGGAGAATACTTCATGACTTGAATATTATGCAAAGGTTTCTTTGACAGTCTCTAGCAATAACCATAAAATAAATTTAAAATTTAAAACATCTGATGCTCAAAAGATGATATTACGGAAATGATTAACAACCTACAGTCTGTCAGAAAGTAGACACAAAACATATATCTGAAAAAGCGCTGGCATCTAATATATATATCAAAGATTCTGCAAATATATATATACATATACATATATAAAATGGGTCTAATTTAAAAGCGAGCAACACATAAGAACAGAGGCATCACAAAAGAAAAAATTTGCATCACCAATAAATACATGAAAAAGTCATAGCGTTATCAGTCATTGAGTAGATCCCAATGAGCTACCACTGCAAGCCCACCAGAATTAAAGAATGGCAGGACTAGAGATTGTAGAGCAATTAGATCTCCCACATCTACCTGCTGGGAGTGTCGACAGGCGCAGCCTCTATGGGAAAACATCTGGCCTTTGTTACAACACTTGATCTTAGCCAAAAGGCCAAGAATGGATTGACCTTTGTTATAAAGTTGAAACATAACTCCCCTTTGGACCAGCAATTCCACTGCTAAGTATTTAATCAAAAGAAATAACATCTGTCCAAATAGGACTGATATAAAAATGTTTTAAAGCAGCTTTATTCATAATGTTCAAAAACTGGAGACAGCCCAGTGCTATCCATCTCCAGGAGAATGGAATTCTACCAGTCAGTAAAAAAGAATAAACTACTAAGACACAAGAGAAAGGAAAAACCTAAAACCCATCTTGCTGAGCTAAAGACTTAACCAAAGTACATAGGACATGATGCTACATCAAGTTCTAGAACAGGAAAATAATATACAGGAAGTACAAAATTAGAAAAGTTGGGGCATCTGGGTGGCTCAGTCAGTTACGCATCCGACTTCAGCTTAGGTCATGATCTCACGGTTTGTGGGTTTGAGCCCCACATCAGGCTCTGTGCTGAGAGCTTGCTCAGAGCCTGGAGCCTGTCTTCAGATTCTATATCTCCCTCTCTCTTTGACCCTCCCTTGCTCACGCTGTCTCTCTCTGTCTCTCAAAAATAAATAAAAAACATTTAAAAAATCAGAAAAGGTGTCACCTGTGGATGGAGGGTCAGGGATTAGCTGTGAAGGGCCAGGGCAGCATCCTGAGTGGATGGTTACCATTTGGTAGATTCATCTGGGTTTGGGCCAAACAGGTGTATGCCTTTGGAAAACTCACAGCGTTTCATTGTACATGAAATATACCTTAAAAAACTATAAACTATAAACAAATATTAAACTCAACATGATGTCCATGACAAAGTATTTAAAGTGTAGTCATGTCTCTAATGCACGTTAGAAAATGCACCAAAAATAGAATGGATTCTTGAAATAGATGGAGGTGGATAGGTGGATATCTAGTCAACAATGCAGATACAGTAAAATGTCAGTAGCAGAATCTGGTTGGAGCGTATATGGATGTTCACTGCACAAGTCTTTCAGCTTTTCTGTGTATTTGAGGGTCTTCAAAATATAACCTTACAAAAAATCCCCAGGTCCAAGATCCATTGGTCTATGGTACCAAGGCTCAAGTTTCATTCTTCGGTAAACTACCCACCAAAGATAAATCTTCTCCCTCTCCTCCTCCTGTTCCCTCCAGAGCACAAGCTCCCACGCACTCATAGGTTTCAAATTCAGCCCCATTTCCTTTTTCTCAAAGGGAAAAGGAACATTCTCGCTTCCCTGAAAGCATATTGTGGCCTGTTACACTTTTTACACCAGCTAGGTCAATAACGTTCGCTTCAGAGTTCTGTTGTTTGGGATCTGTTTGTTCATTCTCCCACTCCATCTCATAGCCTTGTCTTTCTATTCAGTTGACTGCAATTAATTGTTTTAACTGGTCTGCCTTCACCAAACCAAAATAAAAGAGAATGTAACTAACAATAGGGATTTTTATTCTAAACAAAGATATCCGGTCACATGGCCATGTGACTACAGTCACCTCTAACCCTTAAAACCAAGTATTATGTTTAGATTTGCATATTTGAATCCTGAAGGCCCTCAGCAAGACCTCATACTGGGCATGCAGGGATTGATCATTATTTCCACTCCCTTCGGAATAAATACATACACACACATATACATACACACAGATTTTTAATTAAAGAAAAACTATGTACATCAGTATCATTTGCATCAGTGAATATGTGCAACTGTTTATTTTCTTAGAAATCCACTAAAACAGAGCTTTCCTGATGTCTAACTTACCCTCTGTAATTTACACACTACAGAAATGGGGTGAGGATTAACATTAACAATGTAAGCCGTTTCTATGTTCACCAAGTAGTCTAGAATTCATAGCGAATATAGTTCTCTTTGGCTGGAATGATACCCAGAACAAATTTGTGTGGGAACATTGGTGTTAAAGTTCTCTTTCTCTTCAAAGGACCGTTTTTGTTTTGTATGAGGATACCTAGTAAAATTGTATGCTACTTTCTGGAGCCAGCACACACTTGGAAACGATGTAGTTCCTGTTATTTGAGATCCACTGTACTGTAGATTACCAAGAAAATGAGACAGCGAGTCATAGGGGATGCGATGGGACTCGATCCCCGGTGTATCTGCCAAAGAAGACTAAACGCTACTGCAGATCCTAAGGATTGGCTTTTAATTGCACTGACAGCGAGTGAAATCCAGATCTTCGGAGAGCAAAAGTCTACAGCTCAACAGCTATAGGCACCTGACTGGCTCGGGTCATGATCTTACGGTTCATGAGATTGAGCCCCACGTCAGGCTCTGTGCCGACAGCTCAGAGCCTGGAGCCTGCTTCAGATTCTGGGTCTCCCTCTCTCTCTGCCCCTCCCCGACTCATGCTCTGTTTCTCTCTGTCTCAATAAAAAAAAGAAAGAGAAAAGGCTTCCTTGTGAGTTAAGCGTCTAACACAGAAATACAAACAGCCAGTAAGTCTCTCATATAAGTATTCATATATTTTTTAAAAAGCAATTATGACAACATGTAGACATGGATTAAGAAAAATAGACTGAAGAAAGAAAGGATGGGATGACCCCAAAGAAACCTACATATATTTCTTGGGAAAGAGTAGGAAATGTGTGTGTGAATGAACAGGAGAAGCAAGCTGCTTGTCTAACTGGCAGAAGCAAAAAGGTTACTGCCGTTTTCTAAATACAGAGAACTAGACCAAGTGTGAAGGGGGGCGCTCACAGTGTGAATTGCTAAATATAACCTAGAAGCCCTAGCTTCTTGAGTGCGGCAGAGTTTCTCCAGGGAGGCTTCAGAATTTAAAGGAAAAAAAAATAGTTTAAAGAATATACAATGGAAGAAGAGAGCCAGAGAGACCATGATGACTGTGAGGTAATGATTCTCTCTGGAATCAGGGAGCAGGGCTGAGAACCCAAGTGAATTCCTGCTCAGTGTTTTTAGGAGATTAATCATCCCCTACCCTGACCTCTACGATGGGCAAGTTGGAAATGCTTCTTCACAAGTGGTCGATACCAAGGTCTCCCTAACTAGACCGGCAACTATGTTGAATGTCCATCCATCATTTAGGCCAGAGAGGCAATCACCGAAGGGAGTCGAATAGATGTGGGGGGGAAATTGAGGTGTTATTGACCAAAATCCACAACCCTTTCCATGCAATTAGCCACTGTGTGAAAGAAGGGGTTGGTGTTCATAGTATTCTTATTAAAAGGTCCTACAGAGAGACCTGGGGATTGTAGTAGAGTGCATCATTTTTAAGAGGATTGCCAAATATCTGGTTAGGAACCGTGGTTGTTCAAAGAAAGGCTAAACCCTCTGATAAGAAGTACGGTCCTTAATGAGCGAAGTTAACAGGGCTCTTCAGCCTCTCAATAAAATATCCTGTGAGTACCCTGGATTGTCGGCAGTGTCGACGTGCAAAGGATACAGCTGTGACAGGAGACAAACTCTGCCATCATGGGCTCTACGTCCTAGGAGGAGGACACGGGTTAATTATAGCTCCTGAAAAACGATACCCAGATATAAAGTATAAAGATGTGTTTGGACGTAATTAAAGGAGATGAGTTAAAATAGGCACCAAAGTAAATCTCTCTGAGTGAACAACACTGATGCTTCTCAGAGACTGAGGAAAACCCCCTCTGCTCAGTGATCCGAGGGACAGTGGATCAGGGAGAAACAGCTTATGCACAGACGCCAGAGGAGGGAACGAGGTTCTAAGCTGGAGGAGCAAAAAGAAGACCAATTGTAGTCAGAACATAGGGAGCCGAGAGATCCGTGGTGGACGGCTTATTCGTTTCCATGCATTTCCAGCACCTCCTCAGGGTCCTACAGTGTTTTAGAGAGCGCGGGCAGAGAAGCAAGCAGCCTGACCATGTCCTTGCCCACGTGAATCCTGGCCTCCAGTGGAATCTCTGGAGGGACCAGAGAAGAAGACAAGGCAGATAATGCAGGTTGCGATGTTTTCAGCCACCATAAGAGTTCAAATTTTTTGCTAAGTGGTACTCTGCCCCGCACCATATCCGCCAGCCTGCTCGCTCCTACCACACCTCATGGACAGAGGAAGGCATGCTGTAAAAGTGAAAAGGCCTATGGGATAACACTGAAGCCTCCAGACCCAAAAGGGATGCTTTGCTGAAAACCAGGCCCTTGGCTTCACTCCACGGGTTGCAGATTATACACAAACCTCTGCTCAGGAGGAGGAGGTGCTCTCTTCTTACTGAACTGCTCACACGTCAGATCTGGACTTGCTCTCCCTGCCCTGCCTCCAATGCTTCTGCCAGCACCGCTACTCAAGAGCATATGGAGTCCTGACTTTCCAAAACGGGAGCATGCATGCCATTGCGTGGAATCAAAAAGCTCTTCCTGGTGAAGCAAGTACTGCAATGGGAGGAAAGATCAAAGGTCCCACTGACTTAATTCTATGCTGCATCATGTGGAGGCAGCTAACCTAACAGGCCGTTGGAAGGGCCTATTCAATGGTTAGTTAAGGGACAGGATCTTGTACATTCATTGATCCAGTGACTGACCTATGTGGTGGTGACCCCAAACTAGAATAAAAAAGGTCTGAGAAACAAGAGGTCAAAGTGGAATCGTCCCTCTTATCATCAATGACTGACCTGCAGAATTGGTACTTTTCATCCACTCAACTCTTGGTCCAGATGATGAAGGTGCTGGATCCTGAGCTGGGGCCCCAGGATTCCGGGGACAGAGTAAGGGCTCAACTGAAGCTGAAGCTATGACTACTCCCTGGTCACTTAGAGCCCTTGCTTGCAGCTACATGAGCAGGAAAAGAAACAGGTCACTAAACTGAAAAAAAAAAAAAAAGATCAGCCTTGATGATCTTGAGAGACTAGGGTTGCTACTACATAATGTTGCCAAGATAGAGTACATCTGAAACATGGAGACTTACTGGGGCTTTTTTTGATTATTCATGGTGATAACAGTGAATAAGCAACTGAAGGTACCATAGCCTGTCAAGGGCTCAGATACCCAGAGGCGGAGACCTGGGCCGTGCACCACACAAGGAACCTACCAGCCGGTATTGGCTGAGGGTAAGGGAAACCTAGCTTGGAGATGGGGAATATGGAAGTTGGTGACTATGAATTATGGTCCCAGGACCAACTTCTGCATCTGGTCCTACCACTTTTTCTATTTTGTTTTTTTTTTTTTTTTAATTGCAGTAGGCCACTGCCTTGAAAATAATCTGTGACAAAGTAAAATGTAATGTAGGGCCCAGAAAGAGCTGAGCAACCCAAGGGGTGGACTGTAGCAGATGTCCTGTGTGCCCTAGGCCGTATCCCTATGCTCCAATTTATCTCAGCTTAGCTGTGGTGGACAGCTCCTGCACATTCCCAGCACCTTGTCTCTAAAGAGTCTCCCCATGGAGTTCCATGGAGTTTCAGAGTTTCGCTGCTTCAGGGCTTGCTCTGAAGCCAGAGCCTGAATGGAAGTAAACTCTATGGTGCCAAAGACCAATCCTTCACCAACAGGGCATGGGGACTTGGTAGACAAATGCTCCAGCTTCTTATCCTTGGGACGGACAAGTCTACAAGAAATTCTCCATCATTCTTCAAATGCCCAGTGAACTGTGTCACAACTGTCTGCCACGCTACAAGGTCAACTACCCACTCTGTATCAGCTTTCCTTAGTTCCCTGTCTTACTCTCCAAGCGCCTCACTGTGCTTCCCAGATCACCTTGCAAATGAATTATTTAAGGATTAAGTCACAGGCTCTGCTTTTACAGAAACGCAATAAAGGCAGTGCTTTAGTTTAAATAGCATATACATGTTAAACTCTATTAGAAATGAGGAACCAAAATAATGAGGTGGTCTCCAATGACATGTAAAGAAATTAAAGAAAATGTATATCTAAGATTTAGTATTGTTTACTGATTCAATTTCTTTACTGGTTATGGGTCAGTTCAGATTTTCTATTTCTTCCTCTTTCAGTCTTGGTAGTCTGTATGTTTCTAGGAATTTGTCCATTTCTTCCAGAATGCCCAATTGTTGGCATATAATTGTTCACGATATTCTTATTGTTTGCATTTCTGTGGTGTTGGTTGTGATCTCTCCTCTTTCATTTGTGATTTTATTTATTTGGATCCTTTCTTTTTTCCTTTTGATAAATCTGGCTAGGGGGTCATCAATTGTTAATTCTTTCAAAGAACCAGCTCCTGGTTTTGTTGATCTGGTCTACCATTTTGTTTTTATTTTGGTATCATTGATTTCTGCTCTAACCTTTTTATTCCCCTTCTGCTGGTTTGGCACCTTATTTGCCATTCTTTTTCCAATTCCTTTCAGTGTAAGGTTAGATTGTGTATTTGAGACATTTTTTCCTTCTGTAGGAAGGCATGGATTTCTATATACTTTCTTCGTATACAAGGTGCAAAACTTTGAGAATTTTTAAAAATTGTATATACGAAATAAGGTTCTGGAATATCAGTTGTAATGGAAGCATTACAAGAATCATTAAATAAAAAATTCATTCTTTTGTTCATTCAAATGACATTTGTTAAGATGTGTGCAAAAATGAAAGGATGTCTTTGAAGACAGAATTGCTTGGAGATTGGGGCAATCTGATCTTGCTATTAGTGAAACGCAAGGGCTATGATAGGGAGTAGACTACAATTACAGTATCAATCAGAAAATAAAACAGTTCAATAGAACCAACAGAATAAAGTTGTGTATCCTCATAAGACAAATTTCTCTTTCTATCTCTGAGAAAGCATGTACTCTGACTTGAAAAATAGCTGTATAAACTACTAAGTCTGTCTCTGAGCAAATAATACTGCTTAATCATAGGTATGAGCTCAGGGAATGATTAGATGCACTGAAAGTGCAAAATCCCTACAAAATCCAATTTTTCCCTCTACCTGACCAGTACTATCTACACGGACTAAATTTGGAACTCACATTGGCTATCTAAAATTTGCCTGTCATTTCCATTGCATCATGTATAGAATTTGTCCACGGTTTCAAACTCAAATGGAAATGATGACATTTACAAGGTAAACCCAGGCCCTTCATCCATCTAATCTGTTTTACCAAAAAGATCAAAGCAGCATTTAGGGAACAAGATGGGTGACGGAAAAATAGCAGAAGTATGTCAATAAAAGTGATATTTCAAAGATCCCAGAGACTAGGAACTTATATGAACATTATCACTTCATCTCTCTAGAGTGTACATTATTGCTGTTCCTATTATTATAGATGATATGAATCTTAGCACGCTCATTGTGCACTGAAAAGCAGCACAAGGAACCGATGTTTGTGTTCAGAATCCACAATGCAGTGGAAACTAGACATACACGTACCAGGTCAGATAAGAAAAAGCTGGAAACTACAAGCCAAAGTATGGGTACCTGTGAACACACAATATAAAAAGGAGCCCAAACAAAACCAAATTAAAAAGCTGACTTACTGGGTGCCTGGGTGGCTTAGTCGGTTAAGTGTTTGACTCTTGGTTTCAGCTCAGGTCATGATCTCACTCACTGTTGTGGGACCCAGGCCTGCATTGGGCTCCATACCGGGGATGGAACCTGCTTAGGTTTCTCTCTCCTCACCCTCTCTCTGCTTCTCCCCTGCTCTGGCTTTCTCTCTCTCTCTCTCAATGTAAATAAATAAATTTTTTAAAAAGCGGATTCACACCCACTGTTCTATTTTTTTTTTTTTTTAAGAGTCTTCAGGTCCACATCCCTCTGTGATAGCAAGAGGGCACATGAGGGTCCAGAGCACTCAAGTATCAGGAAGATGGGGTTCTTCATAACAGGACTGAAGCTGAAAAACTATTTGTCATAGTTCCTCGTTTTGATTTTGTTTTTTATTGGTTTGGTTGGATTCTTAGGAGGATTTTCTTGCTGTTCTTCTTGTCTATTTGTCTTTGCTGTTTCTGGCTCACTCCCCGAGGAGTCTGGGATTGTCTCACGGCCTTGCGCTAAGACAAGACTTCTTCCAGCAGAGTCTTCCCTTCATTGGTCTTGCTCTTGGGACTGAGGGTGACACCCCAGCAAACGGACTGTACTTGGACAATGGGGAAGAGGCTGGTGGGGAGGTTTATTTCTCTCTCTATGACTCTTAGAATACTTAAAATATTTATTTTTCATAATTATGCTTCTCTGATGAGCTTAAGAAACCACACTAACTGGTGGTTTAAGTTTGACAAAAAGCACTTTCGGTAGTCAAAAGTAAGATTTTATAAATTTTGGACTATTGTATTCACACATCTTCCTTTCCAAAGACTTCCTGATTCTTTAGCTAATAATAAATATTCCTAACTTCCACCCATAATAATAAATAATAATAAATAAAAGAATGGATGAATAAATGAATGAATAGAATTTGATTTTTTAAAAATATTCTTTTCATTGGGCACCTGAGTGGCTCAGTTGGTTGAGCGTCAGACTTCAGTCAGGCATGATCTCTCAGTTCATGGGTTCAAGCCCTGCATCAGACTCTGTGCTGACAGCTCAGAGCCTGGTACCTGCTTCAGAATCTGTGTCTCCCTCTCTCTCTGCTCCTACCCCACTCGTGCTCTGTCTCTCTCAAAAATAAAATAAACATTTTATTTAAAGGTTTTTTTTTTTTAATATTCCTTCCATCTTCTTGATCTGATAAATCAGACTTTGGTAAAACTTTATTTACCCAGATTCCATAGTATATGAAATCAAATTACAGATGATAAAGAACATTGGCCTCAGAGAGTTAGAGTCAAAGCCCAGGTTTGCTTTCTTTTTTTTCTTCCTTTGGGTAAACTGTCTAACATGTTTGTGCCTTGGTTTCCTCATCTGCTTAATGAAATAGTTGGACCAATTGATTTCTCAGTTCTCATTTTGTATCCAGATCCTGCTATTATAAAGCGTTGGAAAAGTCAACATGTCATTTTAAGTGTCATTTAAGTGCCATTTTATCTAGAAGCTCAAGCTTCTAGGACTTTATAAAGTGATATCAAAAACATTTTGAGGTTTTTTTAATTTTTTATGTCTTTTATTTATTATTGAGAGACAGAGAGAGACAGCGCGAGCAGGGGAGGGTCAGAGAGAGAGGGAGACACAGAATCTGAAGACAGGCTCCAGGCTCTGAGCCAACGGTTAGCACAGAGCCCAACGCGGGGTTCGAACCCACGAACTGTCAGATCATGACCTGAGCCAAAGCTGGCCGCCTAACCGACTGAGCCACCCAGGCGCCCCAAGTTGGATTAATTTTAATTTGAAATCTCCTCTCTAGACTAAAATTGTCCCTAGACATTAGGCCTTAAGACACACACCAATTCCAGCTGCTCACTTGTTACACCTGTATTTGCTTCCAAAAATAAGACGGAGGTTGTGAAAATTCTACCAACTGTTCCTTTTGATCTCCCATCTTCCATTAGGTAAAAGGTTCGAGCAGCTTCACCTTTGTTAGAACGTCTCCTCGCATGGACGAGGATATGGGGTGAAATAGCAATAAAGTATGGGGGGGCATTCTGACACCAGAGAGCCGTTAAACATGACGGGGGAGAAAGCAACTATGCAACAGAATGTCCTCGAGAAGGAAAATGATTTTGTCGCATGACTGCCTCGCTCATTACAAAGTGAAATTCGCCAGCGCACACTTCTGCGGGGCCTTCATCCTCGGCTGTGCAGGAGAGCAGGTCCCCAGGCTGCCCGCAGCCGCAGTCACCATGAATCTATCACACGTGCTGTGTCCGCGGTTACCTCTCGCTCGCTCGGGCTCCACGTCCTTCCGAGGCAATTGCAAAAGAGAGATGAAAGATTCTGCTTCCCAGCCCTTTCATTAGTTATTTATTTGGATCTGCTATCAGGGAGAAGACGGCAGAAAATGTGAGAGCAATTCACACATCAATGTTTTAGGATCCTATGTATAAATGGTGTCGCTCTGGAAAAGCGCCTTCCCACAGGCACTAATTAAGAAGCCCTAAGTGCACTTGAGCAGGCTTTGTCTTCTGTTACTTTTCCTCTGTGTCGGACATGCTCTTTTCCACTGTGATTTGAACATTATTACTATGCAAGCACAAACACTGAAACAAACAAACAAACAAAAAAACACAAAAACAAAACCCTCAGCAATACAGTAAAGGAAGGCACTGACGAACACTTTGGAAAGACTTATTTTTCATCACTAAAACCTGCTGCATTCTTGGAAAAAATTAAAGTATCCCAGGCTTCCCACCCCTGACATATTAGATAATAGGTTCTATAAGGAAAGACTACCAGAAACTATGACAAATCAGCTCGGCTCTACCTCCACAGTCATAATGATGCATTTTTAGATGCTGGTCACCATTAAAATTGGAAATGATTTTAGTGACACTACTTCTCCATTTATCACATGTCTTCAGTTCAGGGCCACAAAGAAGGGGGAAAATGCAAATGGCACCCAGGCTTCAGAGTGCTTTAAAATACAAGAACCTTAATATTGATAGATGTTCAATGTAGATAAACTTTAGCACAAAGTTCACATTCGACATGGCTGGTAGGGAAGATAAGAAAAATGATAGTCACAGTAAGGATGTACATAAAAATAACATTATTGAGATTCATTTATTCAATTAATAAGTAACAGAATATCTATTATGAAAGATTCTGTGCTGGAGACTGGAGGGTTCAAAGACGTTTTGAGAATGATTCCTGCAAGAGTTTGCAATGTTGCGACATGCAGCATATAGACCGTAGGGCTGAGCAGATATGATGACCCTTCACTGGCCTGCAGCTGGGAACGTATGGTGCCATGCTACCCAGAAAATACACAACCACAGAGCAGGTTACAACCACAGTGGATGAGGGAGGAAAATCATGTGGGGATGTGAAGAATCTGCGAATAGGAAGATGGAAGAAACAGGCTAAGATTTATCCACCCTATTGCAATTTTCAGAGCTAAGTGTCCTAGGAGACAAAAGTCCATTATGAAAAAATGTCCCTACTAAACGAGCCTGGACCAGTGGTTCTTGACCAGAGGCTACAACACACCGTAAGACTGAAGAGTCTGAGTGTAGAGGTTTGTGCCTGCTGACTGGTTGAAACCCTGCTCTCCTTACTATTTAACTGATGAAACGGCCCTGGGTAAATGCCTTTCTGGGCTTGAGACTTCTCATCTGCAAAGCAGGGAAAATAATTACATCCAGAGTGGAGGTTGAAGGACTACGTGAAGAAAGTAGAGTAAGTGATGCCCGGACGGTGTCCGATGTTCAGTAAGGGAGCGGCACCTTTGCACCGTTTTCCGGCCCTCCACACTGCTGATGTGAGCTTCCCCGAGTGTTCCTAGCTCTACTGCCTCTCACCTGTTACTCTCCAGACGGCCCGATGTTTCCATCATTATCATACCTCACGGCTCTGTTATTCTGGCTTCACCCAACGTTCACTCATTTGATCTATGTGTGTGCTTGTTTGTTTTGTGTTTGTCTTCCTCTTTTTTATGTTTTTTTTTTAATTTATTTTTTGAGAGACAGAGAGAGACGGCACAATCAGGGGAGGGTCAGAGAGAGAGGGAGACACAGAATCTGAAGCAGCTCCAGGCTCCGAGCTAGCTGTCAGCACAGAGCCTGATGCGGGGCCAGAACCCATGAACTGTGAGATCATGACCTGAGCCAAAGTCGGACGCTTAATGGACTGAGCCACCCAGGTACCCTTGTCTTCCTCTTAATTTGAGCCCTTCAAGGATATTTTGGAGTTTGAAACACAAATGTCTAATAAGTATTTGTTAAATCATTACTACCATTGATGACGTTGGTGATGATGGTGGTGATTATGACAGCTTGCCGCTGCATAGTTCTTCCTATCTGCTAGCTAGTGTTCCGTGACTTCTAAATACAGAAGTACTGATGCACAGGGGCACATGTACCCCAATGTTCATAGCAGCACTGTCAACAATAGCCAAATCATGGAAAGAGCCCAAATGTCCATCAACTGATGAATGGATCAAGAAGATGTGGTATATATATACAATGGAGTACTACATGGCAATGAGAAAAAATAAAATCTGGCCATTTGTAGCAAAGTGGATAGACCTCGAGGGTGTCATGCTAAGCGAAATAAGTCAGGCAGAGAAGGACAGATACCACATGTTGTCACTCACAGGTCTAACAGGAGAAACCTAATAGGAGACCATGGGAAGGGGAAAGGAAGGGAAAAGAGTTGGGGAGAGGGAGTGAGGCAAATCATGAGAGACTTTTGAATGCTGAGCACAAACTGAGGGCTGAAGAGGGAGAGGGAAGGGGAAGGGGGTGATGGTCATGGAGGAGGGCACTTGTGGGGAAGAGCACTGGGTGTTATATGGAAACCAACTTAGTAATAAACTACATAAATAAAAAAATAAAAATAAATAAATACAGTAGTGTTCCTAATTCTTACAGCAACTCCAAGCCTACCACATAGGTACGTACTGTTATTTTTCCTATTGTATAGATGTGGGCACTGAAGCACAGAGAGGTTAGAAACTTGCCCAAAGTCACATGGTATGTAACAGAATTGAGTGCCAAACCCAGCAGGCTGGCTCTCAAAATCTATTTTCTTAGTCATTAAGTGACCTGGCTCTAAAAGATTCAATGACAGATATAAGCTATGCACTGCCTGGAGAGCCAGTGAGCTAGGGGACAGGCATGGCCCCTGAGTGACTGAGAGATAGGAGATGAGGCAGATATTAAGAGTCTCGGAGAACATCCTGCGCTTCTAATTTTCCCAGAACCCCAGGGCCTGAAGCTATCTTATCTGTAACTGAAAATAAGTTCTCTGTGTTTTGAATATAGACACTAAATGACCTGTCGATTACCCATGTGAATCCTGTTTCTTCATATAGTAAAGCCAGGGAGGTCCACAGCCCAGACTCAGGACACAGCTTGAATGGGTTTGGATCATGGTTCTTAGGAGCAGTTCAACTCTAAGAAAGGTATTTATTCTCTTAGCCCTTCAGTTTCCCCACTTGCAAAGTGGGGATTATAGGTGTGTGGTGAAGAGTAAATGAGGTAATATAGAGCACAGTGCCCGGGACAAATGTAGCTCATAATTATCTGAGTTTTCGGATCCTTTGGCCTAGTTCCTGTTAATCGTGGACTTTACTTTCCAAAACTAACAGGTTTCTGTGCTTGGAAATTAATCCGTGTCTACACTTGGAAACACAGCTATTGAAGGGGTAAAAACAAAAAGGGGTGCACAAGAGCAAATGGGTACTGGAGGCTGCATCCTCATGAAATGTAGTCAGAGCCAAGTAAATGAAGAGTCCAGTTGGTCAGGGCTTTGGTCCCTAGCCCAACCATCAAGTCCAAAGAGTAAGGGGAGGGCACCAGGGGAATACAGAGCCCAAACACTCCAGGACGGAGCAGAAGCACATCAGAAGCAGTCTAGGAACCAACACAGGACCCGGACTCTGCAGTCACCCAGTAATTGACTCAGTTGAGTTCATACCTCCTTCATAATCACCTGGTGTTTGCCACTCTCCCTCTCATGATCAAAATAAGACATTGGACCTCATCGTGCATCATGCCTGCAAGGCCCTTGTCTTGTGAATGCCAAGCCCTCTAGATCCCAGGGTCTTAGAAAAGACCTTGTCACCATGTACACAAGCCTTTCCACAAGCTCTTCCTCCAACTTATAACTCCTCGTTCTGTGTCCTATCACTGTGCAGTGTACATCCCCATCAACCTCTAAATCCTGACCACAACACCTAGCAGACTAAGACCAACCAATTTTTGTCACCATGGTTAATGTTGGATATCTCCCTGTTTTTAATAGTGATTTAAGGTGACAACTCCATAAAGACTAAAAATCTTCCCTGGTGTTGACCTTTGAATCCGTGGATGATGGGTAGTGGGTCCTTGATATTTTGAGGTAGGTATTTGCTATCTGTTGAGTTTCTTTTTTTTTTTTAAGAAATCAAACAATCTGACCAAACTGTTATGACATGCCTTGAGGAGACTCTGGCCTACAATACTGTTCTACTGTCACCAGGTAAGGTGCAAATCGGATGTTCTCATCTCCCCCCTCTCTTCGTACTGTACTAATCGAGAAGGAAAGAAGACAGGAAGAGGTGATAGGCTCTCTGGGGCAAACATGAGCTCGCCTTCTGCTTCTACCTCCGGCTAGCGGTGACTTTGGGGTGTCAGTCTCCTCCTCTACCCAATGGAAGTACGGCGTGACCTTTCAAGGTTGTCATGAGGAACATATAAGACAGTGGGTGCTGGGCCAAGGTGAATACTAAGTGTGAGTTCGCAGTAGCCGTTCTCATCATCATTATCAACCTCTGAGATGGAGTCCACTGTATTCAATACTTAGAAATTGACCATGTTTATAGATTTTTTGTGTGCCATTTCTCAAGGACCACCATACATCCTGCTGTATGCATAGTCCTTAGCATTTAGAGTACATGTTATGCAGGGAGAAGACAATGAGAGACAAAATATGAGAAGTAATCACTGGACAGATAAATTACATCTATTTGCTAAGTGCATTTTGCATTCAGATTAAAGGTAGAAATACCAAAGTTATAGGATTTTTATTTATTTAATTAGTTTTGAAAGAGACGGGGGGGGGGGGCATGAGCGGGGGAGGGGTAGAGAGAGAGAGGGAGGCACAGAATCTGAAGCAGGCTCCAGGCTCTGAGCTGTCAGCACAGGGCCCAACACGGGGCTTGAATTCATGAACTGTGAGCTAATGTCCTAAGCTGAAGTCGGATGCTCAACTGACTGAGCCGCCCTGGTGTCCCCAAAGTTATATGATTTAAAATATCCTTAAGAAAGGTGATAGGCTGTCCAAAGCAGTGCTGTTCTCTTAAAAAATGTGTTCACATATGGAGAATCTGGATCTTCATATTTACTAATGCAGAGCCGCTCCCATCTCTTCCCATCACTACAGAAAAAATAACATTTACCAGAGGCCGCTGCACCGCAAAGCCCTGCTTTCCCTGTGTCCACACAAACTCACACACCTGGGAGCATCTTACCATTGGTTTGAGTGCACACACAGAGGAGTTTGTTTTTAAAATCAATGGATTCAATGTTCAATTCCACTTAATGATATTTTCCTCTTTCTAGATACCTTAACTCTGGAGTTAAAATATAGTTTTTCCTAGAAAATTATTGTGAAGGTATCAGACTCATCAGGCTATCTCATCATTTATCCAGATCACTATCCGTTCTCGCTTCAAATGAGACTTCTAATCAATTCTAATTCTTGTTCAAGGTGTGTTTCTCATTTTTTCCTTCTAGGCGGGTGTTCATTCCCTTGTTCTTTATTCTTGTTCATTTCACACACAACTAGTCCCATTCAAGAAAAAACATGTCCTTATCCAATCCGTGGTGTTTTACAAATGAATTTCCAAACAGAAAGTCATTGTTTCCTTCCAACCGCAGGCACTTGAAACTAAATTGAAGGCTAATCATTTCACTAATATTTTAAATGATGACAGGTACAAAAACAAACTGTGATCTAGTTGGAAAGGTACTGAGGGTTTTTTGGATAACTTGGAAGTCATATGACCTCCAGAGGCGTATTTCCCTACCCTGCGAAGCTCTAAGCTTCCTGCTGAAGAGACAAGAGACACTTCACAAAAAGCTGATTCCAAACTTTAGCCTAGGAGTGTATTAATCAGAATCACAGCTACAAGGACCAAGTACCAACTCTGGCTCTCCTATGTGTCACGTAGAAAATCCTCTTGGTACAATGTGAGCCTCTAAGTCCACCTCCAGGCAAGCTACCCCAAGGTCACAGACAGAAAGACTCTCAGATCAAACTAAAATCCTTCAATCACATGGTTTTCAAAATCAATTTAAACAATAGTTTAAGAAGAAAAGGAAAAGAGGTAATAAGATCAAATACACTTAGGGTGCAAGCAAGATGGCAAGACCATACAGTCTGAATTTTGGGGCGCATAATGTCCATGTGCCTCATCTCCCTCTCTCGGCCACAGGGGCTATCCTGCGGTGGTGTCGTTACAAGGTCCAAAGGCGACATCTGCGGAGGGAACCCGCAGACAGAAGGTGCCCTGAACCAATGACACAACCTTTCTCTAGCTGAGAAAAACTGGGACAACATACATCTGACCACAGGCTTGTTAATTAGCCTAATGAGCAACCGTGGATCCTAAGATTTCTGGGCAGCGGAAGCATGGGTCCGTAAGGGACATCACCGGTGGGTGACCAAATTTAGATTTCCTGACTATTAAGTATTGATGTCTTGTTAGTGCACCTGAAGATTTAGTGCCTCATACTTTTTGTCTCGTATGTACATCTAGTATCCAGAAGCCTCATAAATATTAAGTACTCTTGGTGCTTCCATCCCTGTGCACACATTCTTCAATTGTTACCGACTTGTTGTATATTCAACACATGCCATGAATTATGTCTACCAGTTCTTTAAGATACTCTCAAAGGTTTTACCTGCTTTATTCAAATTATAAACATATTTATATAAAAAATGTGAATACCCAGAAAAGCAATCACCTATGACTTACAGCATACAAGGCATTGAAAAGATCTTGAGACCCCACAGAATCTCTGAGAGGCTGGAGAACAGGGAATACAGAAGACTAGGAAGTAAGAACCAAAGCAAAGGTCATGCTTCTGAAAGACATGGCTCCCTTTAGCAGAACCACTGCAGAGGCAAAAACTGTCAACTACCCCACGTGATTGTGTCATTGAAGAACCAAGTTCCGCTGGAGTAAGGTTCCGGCAAGGCTCATGTCTGCTCCTGGATGTGCCATGACTGAGAGAAGAATCTAGCCCACTGGATTCCTTAGTGGGAATGACCAGGGCTTCTAAGGAATGCATAAACCAGAGCATTCCCACAGGAGCAGTGGATACCAGACAAAGGATAAATGTCCCAAACAAAGCATTTAACCATTATCCCTATTTACTATCTTACAGAGGTGCATGACTAAAACCCAGCTACATGCCAATGAATTGAAATTTATCTCAATTTTAGTCATATGTTATCAACCAACTGAAAAATCTATCAGCCTTCTTAAAAGTATATCTCCATAGACGTTTCAATTCCCTACACACACACACACACACACACACACACACACACACACACGCTTTCCAGTCTTCCAAATCCTAGTAAATGATATAACTATTTACTCAGCCAGGAAAAAAATTATTAAATAAACTATGCATCTTTAACATCATGATTAGGTCTCTCTTTCCCTCATAGCAAGTCCTTCGAGAATTCCAAATGATGCCCTCTAAAGCATTTCCTGTAACCAATTACTTCCACCCTGAGATAGAATTCACATTATTCTTTTTCTCTATATCCTTCTCAGTTTTTCCTCAAACCATTTATTGCTGGTAAGCATTATGTATCTTTTGGTTTATTTTCTATATTCTCCACATAATAATTTAAAAGCCCCTAGAGCAGGTATTTTGTTGGCGTTTTTGTTAGGTGTTATTTCCCCAGCACCTAGAAAACTGTCTGGCACACAGTAGGTGCTTTATGAAATATATTGAATGAATATAAGACATTATTCATGATTCTGTTGTAACTATCATAAGTCGATGCCTTGGTCATCCTAGATAAAATCAAATCAAAGTAAAGAACATCAGTTTCATAGTCCATGATTGTAGAGTGTGGCCACAAAGGTCTACTCAAGGATCAGTAAGGCCGGATTTCCTGTATATACAGTTCAGCACACAGGTAACCTACAATCTGCAGAGTTCTGTGGCAACTGTGCATCTAGTGCTGAGGACGTCAGCTGGGAGAGAAAGTGAAGGCGGACTGTCAGGGTGGTGAGCCTCAGGTCTCCTGCGGGATGTGGCTACAAGAGCAAGCCTGGACCCCCGGCTCGGTTTACACCAGGGAAGGAACTGGCCCGTCTCCAGTCACGACTTCTCCAAGGGCTGGGGTCTGACATCCAGTCTCACAAAATAGCGGTGCTGCCCCATCTCCATGACTGTTCCCCAACAGAGGCTGTTCCAAAGCCAAGCTGCGTGTGCTCTCTGCCATTCACCTTTTACTGAGAGGTATCTGTTCAACTTTTAATTTTAGACGTAGGTTATAGGCATTATACTATTTTGTAATCAGTTGTAGGAAGAGTCCCCCAGGAACATGGCAGCGGGAACACCTTTTGGCTACAATTACCTTCCAATTGAACATCCAACCCTGATCTGAGCTAAGGAGCCACTAGAGCAAAGAGGGTCTGTGGCGTATGACTAAGCCTTTGAACACCGACAAGGTGCCCACGGAGGAACCAGTGATTATTTTGGAGGGCCTTGAAATGGGTAAGTCATATCAAAACTCAAGCCAAAGAAAAATGTCCAAGAAAAGCCATTAAAATTATGGGGAAGATGAGTTGGTTAAGTTAGACTTGCCTTTTCATAAACCAGAAGATGCTATAAAGCCACTGTGGTCAAAATAGTATGGAGAGCCATGCATTTGGATGGGTGTTAGCAAGTAAGAGACAACCTATAAATCCATCATACAATGTATGGGGCTCCACCGAGACCATGGTAATATTTCAGGACCTTGGTGAAGGTGATTATTTAACAAATGGTAAGATCACGAGGCCATCCCTTCAAAAGAAATAAAGTTGGACTTCTTTATGCACCACATGCAAGGGGAAATTTCACACCAATTCAAGTGTTAAATGTACTAACTTAGGAGGAAAATAGGAGATGCACATAAAATCTACAGGTTGAGGAGAACGTTATAACCAAAACTAAAAAAACAGAAATATGTGATTACATGAAAAATGTTCATATTAGTCTGACAAAAAACACCATAAATGAAAATAGTGGACAACAGACCTGATAAATTAGAAAACGTACATGCTACTTGTATACTGGATACAAGCCTACTGCCAGATATATTTACATGCCATCTACATATATGTGTATATATGATTTACAATGTGAGTTTTAAAGCATATTTAATATTATACAGAGGAGCATACTTAAATGCTTAACAGACAGATAAAATGAAAATAAATAAGAATATTTCATTTAGTCTAATTAAACTAGAAATATAAATAATATTTTTTCTGGGAAAATATACTCTCAAATATTTAAAGAAAAAAGTGAATTGTTACAGCTTTTAAAAATAAAAACACAATTTTGAAACATTTATTAAAATTAAGAATACACATGCCTTTCAAATCTATTGCTTTGAAATCAACCCTATAAAAATACCAGAACTTCAGGATATGAGTGTAAGGATACATTATCAAGTGCAGACACACACACATATATCCCTACTAATAGGATCTTTGATTAGAGTCATATCCACACACACAGTCTCAAAGTGAAATGTGCACCATCAACAGATCGACAGGGAAATGTTTAAATAACACCCATTAGGGGCGCCTGGGTGGCTCATCTGTTACATGTTGGACTTCAGCTCAGGTTATGATCTCACAATTCAAGAGTTCAAGCTCTATGTCTGGTTCTGGGCTGACAGCTCAGAGCCTGGAGCTGCTTCAGATTCTGTGTCTCCCTCTCTCTCTCTGCCCCTTCCCCGTTTGTTCTCTCTCTCTCTCTCTCTCTGTCTCTCCCTCTCTCAAAAATAAATAAACATTAGGAGCGCTTGGGTGGCTCACTCGGTTAAGTGTCCAACATTGTCTCAGGTCATGATCTCATGGCTTGTGGGCTCGAGCCCCTCCCCAACCGGTGCCCCCCCCCCCCACGTCAGACTCTGTGCTGACAGCTTAGAGCCTGGAACCTGTTTCAGATTCTGTGACTCCTTCCGTCTCTACTTCTCCCCCATTCCCACCCTCTCTCTCAAAAATGAATAAATGTTAAAAAAAAACCTTTTTAATTAAAAATTTTTAAATAACAGTAAAAAAAAATTTTAAACCCTTAAAGCAGAGTATAGAATATAGAATATTATGCAACCATAAAAAAATAAAACCATAAAACTATAAAAATTAACCCTGAAAGAATTGTGATAAATGACTGCTAAGTGAGGAAAACAAACATAAAACAACAATCTACTCTTGCGTGTATGAACGGATCCCAAAGACACCAGCCCAGGTGGTCGCTCAGATGGGGACGGTGGTCGTACCCATGCTGCCTGCCGCACACCTTTCATGCCCGTCCAGCAGCACCTACTGAGAATGTATTATTTACATGAAGAGAAGTATAAAGCTACTTTCATTATTAAAAGGCAGTGGTGTGACTATGCCTTTTTTTTCTCACTTAAACATATACTTTCAAAATAACTTACTGCTTCCATTAGCTGCTAGTCAAAGAACAAGAAAAATTACCAGATGCCCATCATTAAAAGAACTTTGATATAATTAAGCAAAACTGAAAGCAAAGTCACATTCTCTTTGTGCTTTCCAACAACTGGAAGAATACAACAAAGACAGAGTTTGGCTGGACAGTTAATAAAGAAAACAAATTAAAGGCGAGCGCTTTGCGCAGGGACATCTGAATCTCAGTGGCAGATGCCAAATCAAACGAATAAAGAAATGAAATGCTATGGATCAAGCGGCGGCGGCGGCCCTCTGAACCAGCGGCTCCGCAGGCCCGGGTCGCAGTCCGGGCCGCAGGGGCCCCGGTGTCCTTCATTTCTCTTTGACTGTGACGGGGCCTCTTGAATGAGGACACTAGGTGGCATGCCTGCCAAGCGCTGGAATGCCAGTAAGCACCAGGAAGGGATGCCATTCTGATTCTACTCGGAGATCACATTTCCCCCTCCAGGCTAAGGAGACATTCTCGAACACTCAGAGGACGGACTCTGAGTCTCTCTAACAAGAAGATCAAAAATTCCAGGAGGCTACTGAGCGGGATGGAGTCAGAAATCGAGTAACTTTATAGCAGAGGCGCCAGGAAAGAACGCATACGTCTCCTCGTGGGTCATCTGAAGAGTGTTAACTGTGATTTTTCAACCCCTTGCCACAGAGAGGAATTTCATAAAATTAATTCTATTTCAGACGAGTCTCTCCGGCATGGTTGATTGTGTGCAGAGGAATATAACCAGCCCACCTCTGAAAATAACTGTCCTTGTGAGCCAGGGCTTGCCCAGAACCCTTAGACCGGCTTCTGGAACCCCAAGTCAGCCAGGCCGATGTTCCGGTCAGCCTCCAGCTAAAATCCCTCCAGTCCTCCTATCAACCTGCTCACTTAAAAACTGTAGTGACCATTTATCATGAGTAGAACGGTGTCACGTTCTGCCAAAGTGTTGCACGCAGATACGGCTGCCTGTTCAAAATGACCCACATAATCCTTCAGTAATTAGTTTTATGAGACAAGAGATGAATAGTCACTCGGGCTTCTTTACTGAGTCAGAGGCTGAGGCTCTGACCAGTGAGAAGCAGTTTATCTGGGGGTCTGACGGCATGAAGATGTGTAATCTCTTCCTCTTTGGTCTGTTTTTTAATGTTTTTGTTTTTGAGAGAGAGAGAGATCAAGAGCACAAGTAGGGGAGGGGCAGAGAGAGAGAGGGAGACACAGAATCTGAAGCAGGCTCCAGGCTCTGAGCTGTCAGCACAGAGCCTGACATGGGGCTCGAACTCATGAACCATGAGATCATGACCTGAGCCAAAGTCAGATGCTCAATCGACTGAGCCATGCAGGCGCCCCTCTTCCTCTTTGTTCTTCAGCACATTTTGAAAACTGGGGCCTTCAGTTCAGGGGTGCCTGACCAGATGCCATATATTCCCTATCGAACATCTACATTCTCTGTTGGTCAGACTTCTTAGCAATCCAGGCCAATGGATTTTTATTCTTCGTCTTCAGTCTCAACTATGCGCCATCCACCTCAGGAGTCCCCGGCACACCCACCGTGTATAATCTGTGTCATGACACATGGGGTCCAGGTTTCCACCTGACTTGGACGCCACAGGTGGGGCTGGTGACACTCCTGACCTGCGGCTGCTGCATTTCCTTGAACTCCGGCCAAGGGTCATCCCCTCGGTCACACTGTAAAAGTATTCTTGTCAGACAAAAACAATCTTGGTGATCGAAGTCAGAAGAGTGTATCTTAGGGGGTGTCGTTATGCAGTAGGAGGGGGCACAAGGGAACTTTCTGGAAAATGCCTAAAACTCCATCTAGATAGGAATTATACAAGTGTATAAGTAAAAATGTCATCACACTGTACACTGAAGATTTATGCCTCTCACTGTATGTAAATAGCAGCCAAGGGAAGTATCCTATGCCAAAGTCGATCATTATTTGCCCATCTGGCTCCTCTCTGGGGTGGCCATTGACTCAATTTACTCATTTGATGTGTGTGTGAAGGGGAGAGCTCGTTCTCCTTCAGAGTTCTTGAACACTGTGAACGACATCAAAGTAGTAAACAGATAAATCCCCAAACTGGTGGGCGGAGGGATTTGCATTCATTTCTTGCTCCCCTCCCTTGGCTTTGGCAGGATAATTTCAATAAGGAGACAGTTCTCTTTGTGTGTGTGTGTGTGTGTGTGTGTGTGTGTGTGTGTGTGTGTATTGTGTGTGGTTAGCAAAGCCTATTTCCTAGAAATGTATATTGGAAGCCACAGCTGGAAGCCTTTGTGCTACATGTGAAATTCATTGCAGAGGCATTTTTGAAATGATGTTTCTCTATTGTGATTCTCTACGAATTTGGAGCTACACTGAGAAAGTGACAAGGAGAAAAAGATTGTGACTATGATCAGCATGTTCTCCCAAAATAAATATGTTCACCTTGTTGAAAGGCTATCGGAAGTCTTGAACACTATAAACATCTAGTCCCTAATACCATGAACTTTGTTGAAGTTTTGCCAGATGGAATGATCAGCCCTAAAAGAGGCCTATGAGGAAAAGCTGTGGACGACAACAGTCCGACAGTCCAAAAGAAATGTGCTGTCCTCCTTTTTCTTCTTTTCTTCTTCCCGTATTGGCCAAATGATACGTGGTCTTCCTCATTTATCCTGATCAACTTGGTTTTCAGACACTCATAGCAAGAAACTAACTCAACCAACTTATCTGTAACCTAACCAACTTTATGGTGGCTTTATGGGGCACAGAAGCAAGTGACTTATGCAACTAAAGACGCTAGGCGCCTTTCCTCTCCCGTATTGCAATGAGTCCATTCGTTAATTCATACCACATACATGAAATGCATAGGGAGTGCACATAGGCCTTAACAGCAGAGGAAGCTAGGGGCGTCTGAGCGGATCAGCCCGTTGAGAGTCCAGCTTTGGCTCAGGTCATGATCTTGTGCTTCACGTGGTCATGACAGTTCAGAGCCTGGAGCCTGCTTTGGATTCTGGGTCTCCCTCTCTCTTTGCCCCTCCCCCATTCACTCTGTTTCTCTCTCAAAAATAAATAAACATTAATTTAAGAAAAAAGCAGAGGAGGCAGAGAACAGCGAGGACATTAAGTAACTTGGTAAATCAAAAGTAAATTAATTCCAGCTTAAACTGGATAGGCCTTGTTCTCAGATGAAAATATAAATTTTAACAAATGAATCCAACCATCTGGAAGCATGTTTATTTATTTAGACTCTGTTTGATTCAAGAGAAAGCAGAAAATAGCCTATGAAAATACACCTAAGTGTAGCTCTCTACATGGGTGAGAAGCTGACTGAGGGACAGAAAAGAACATCTCTGCTGAGAGCTGGTGGGGATCTTCCTGACCCAGGTCAAGCCGCCAAGTTGGGTGTGTTAGGGGCAGGGCGCTCATTTGTGTCTGAGCCTTCAGGCAAGCAGAGCAGAGGGGAAAAGGAGACTAGCTACATAAAACACAAAAACAGTTGGCTTGCTGTCTTGCTATTTCTGACACTGAAACCCAAGAATACTTCTCATAAATCCTAAGAAGTGGATGTTCCGTAGTGAGTGGAGCAAGAGCTCCAGGTGAGTTGGTGAGTAAATGGTCACGTCATCCATGAGTCATGTGTGGGCTCTACCAGAGACAACATGTTTTCACATATTACAGGTTGTAAGTGTTTCTTGAATTGCATAGAACAAGAGAAATTAAGCAGAAAATGGAAAAAGAAGGAAAAAGAAGAAAAATAATGCAATAGAGGGTCAAGCTTGGACCAATGTGGACACTATGTTGTGAATGAATCACAGAATCCAATCTGATACACTTGAGACTTATGCTAATGCTAATGCTAATGCTAAACCTAACAGACACGTGGGCAGAGGGGAGGGGACTAAGGGTCACTGATCAATCAGTAAGTCCAGGCCCAGAGCAAACTGGCTCATGTGCATTTTAGTGCTTATTCCAGCATTATTTGGCAACCTCTAACTATCCCTGCCCAGAGGAGAGGCACACAGACACATGACATAGAGGAGAAGCTAAAATAATGGAGCCAAAGGCCTTCATTTTTAAAGGTGAGAAATGAGGCTCAAAAGGGTCTTGCCAAAGATCACCCATCTAGGGAAAGATATTTGGTGACACTGTTACCAGAACCAGAAAATAAATGATCACTTCAGCGACGAGTCACCTATTAGTGAGACATATGCATACGGAGCATCAGTAGTCCGAGTTCCTGACTTACCCCCCCTTATTTTCCCCGAATCTCACCAATAATGGGTAGAGGAGGAAGGAATTACATACAAAACGTGTTAGCTTTGTACATTCACGCTCATCCACCAGCCTCCGCCTTGGAGGTCAGGGTTATTTGTTATGCTCGTGGGATACCCGTACCCTCTCTGCTCACTGCCAACACGCCAAACTGTAGCCATTAAACATGAATGTTGCTTGGAGTTCAAATACGATGCTTACCATCATGATTCCATTTGCATTTACAGTTAGAATGGGAGTGAACTTGATGGGAGGTGCCCAAGAGGAACTTACAAAGTAGAACTGAAATGTTATTATTTACGTAGCAGGGCTCTCCGCCTGAGGAGAAGCGACAGGTGCCATAGTTTCCCTCATGCTGACAGAGGCTGTCTACAGCCCTGGAGGGGTCAATTTTGCAGAGGTCTACTTGCAAGAGAGAGGGAAGGGTCATGTGGGAAACACACCTGCATAAGTGAAGAGGGCATGCTGGTCCCCAAGCCTGAGCCAAATGTAACACATGCGATGGAAAGGAGAGGGTGAGTCATCACCCTTCAGCCCGCTGCCCTGGTTCACATTAGCGTTCTAGCAAGAATTTGCAAACAGTATCACGGACATTCTTTTTTCTCACTAAAATGTGTATTTAGGGCTTATAAGAGTGCACTCTGGGCCACATGCCAAAGAAGGCACCAGATCTGAACATCCACCTGCTTACTTTGCCTCTTCACCTGGATGTCCGAAAGGGGGCTGAAATGCAAGTGTGGAAAAACCATAGTCAATGACAGCCTACCCAAATGTCTGGATTTCTCAGTGTTCCAGGATTTAATGAATGGCATCAATCTGGCTTCCCAAACCACCTCTGCCACCTTCACAGTTTCTATTTCAAAACTGCATTTGTATCACCATTCTATCCCTTTCTCCTGCCCACCCTTCTCGGCAGCCCTCGTGTTAGTTTCTGTAACATACGTGCCTTTCTTGCTCCCAGCCACAGCTTGAGATGCTCCTTCTGTTGGGATGGCTTCACCAGCCCTCCCAGCCAGCCAGCAAGGAGAGGGCCGTTTTCTGAAACCTGGCGGGTTCTCGTACAACAATGGGCCAAAGCAAAGCCTCCGTGACAGTCCTAGGGAGCCACTGTATCTGCTAAGGTTCAGAATCGCTGTCTAAGGAAATCTGCAGGTTGAGGTGCACCCATGTGCCAGACATCTTCTTTCTGTTCCCCTGGAGCTACTCACTATCCTTCTCCACATCCCTGTCCACCGAGAGGGGTCACCACCCTCGGGAGATGGCAAGAGGCCATGGCTCTTTGAGATTACCAGTGTTGCCTACTGGCCTTTGGATGTGTGCGGTGTAAGGGTCCCAGCGGCCTCTGTGAGGTCCCCCATGGCCCCACGCCTGCGGCTTCCCTGAGGTGACCGGCCTCTCGGCATTGTGGGCGCCGTCAGAGCAGAACACCGTCCGACCTCTCTCACAGGATCACATACGACGTCCCTGCTTCGATCATGATGGATCCCAGCCATTGTTACTTAACGAGAACTTCAATAAAATATGTTTTTAAATGTTTTTGTTTGTGCCTAAAATGTAATTCACAATTGAATAACCGCTGTGTTGTTTCAGACGCTTAAAGCAAGGGCCCTGTGAAAACGCTTTGTGCCAACTCGCAAAGCCCATCATTGTTGGGTCACTTCTGCCCACCTTTATGATGTATCTGACAAGTTATTATCGGCACTTTTCTGCTGGTTTGAAGAAATTATTATCAAAGAGGATTTCTATAAATGCATGAGTACTGGGTTAACATACATTTGCGTTTCATTGACAAAGTTGTATCTTCTACAGCCGTGTGGTCTCAAGTAGATCAGATTTCCTGCCTAGCAACAGCGCTCCATTGGCTTCTAAGTGTGGGGGGAATGGGATTTTCTCACACTGGGAATTACACACACTAGGAAGGTGGGCACGATCCAGACGGGAGAAACATAAGGAGCTGGACAAGTCATAGGATCCTAAGAAGAAAGGTATGACTTTTGGTCTATAGCCCACAGTGGCCTGAGATGCAGTTCCTGTAACCCTCACAGACCTGGAGTCAGCTCGGGTGGCCAGATAATCTTCTGACCCAGTGTCCTCACTGAACCCTGTGGGAGGTCCCTGACCCTGCAGATGGCTCCCTGTGAAGCCGGGTACTCTCTGAAAGAAATCCATGTCCTCTCCTGCCTCGGCATGGGACAGGAGACACTGTAAGCCTGCTGTCTTATAGGAACCAAAGATTTCTGGTTCCATATGTTCACATGCCAAAGTCCACATACTGGAAGAAATTCAACTTGGTGACAAAACAAAACTGTGAAGCAAGCGACCTTGGTCCTAGCTACACGTTTGTCACTACTGGCTGTGACCAAGGCAAACGTCACCATATTTCTAGGCCTCCGGCTCACTGACCATAAGATGTTCTCAAGGTTTACATCCCCCTGGTGTGACCTCCTCTGACCCCACCAAACCCCATGTTGGCAGCAGCCAAGTGGCCACTTCATTTTCTTTTCTCTCTCTCTCCTCTTTCTTCTAAATTTTAGGAAAATGCACTTAGGTTCTAAAACATCCAAATAGGCGCATCTTACTGATACAACCAGAATTCCCTAAACTAGTGTCACAGAACACTGTGATGACAGCGATGCTCTGATTTATCAGGTAAGAAGGTGATAAACACACGTACTGTCACCTCTTTCTCTTGGTCACGTTTCCGAAAGCTTCCATGAGCTTGGCCCCTTCCCTGGGTGTCCTTCCATCCTGATCCCCCACGGAAGCTAAAAATGCACGTTTCCTGTGGGCTTACAAATGTTAGCGATGTGCATGTTTGAGACAGAACGGGGGGCATTGAGATGTACTTGCTGGTAGGCGTTTGAGAAACACAAAGCAAACCAATTTTCTACACTTCCTAACAATGCCAATTTCAGTCTCCTAAATGAGACATTTATTTCGAAACTCTTATACATAAAACTTTAATCTTAAAGAACAAAACAAAACAAAACAAAACTATACGACTGTCCACCTTGGTCTTCTGTTCTGGAAAACCTAAATAAAACCTCATCTAATATGACAAAATTGACATTGCTGTGAAATTTGTATTGGGTGCTCTCTATCCAAACTTAAAAATTGACATTTCCCTAGATTTGCGATATTATTCAGTACGTATTTCACCTAAAATAGATACCACAGCATATTTTCCAATATTATGGATTTTTTTTCTAAACTCATTGGAGTTTCCCAAGTTCAATATAATACATAGCCATCTGCAAGCAAATATTCACTAAATTTCACATTGTAACAGGTACATTTGCAACGTTTTTTTTGTCCAGCAAATGGTAGCCAGAATCAAATATAAAAACCAATATTTGTACCAACTTACTCTCCTACTCATCTCTCTTCAAAATCATAGCTTTCCAAATAAAAGAAATTGAAATTCATCACATGAACATACTATTCCAAATTAAAACAAAAGTAATTTAAGTTCTTACGAAGAGTCATTCATGTTGTCTAAGAAAACACTAGGAAGGGCAGGATTTCAGGTTAAAAGTGTCAAATGCCAGTGTTCACTGTGTCCTTCATTATAAACAATTTGAAAATCTTTTTCTCTCCAGCAAAGACAAGTGGGTAACAGCTTAGTCTAAATGACAGCAGCTCTGTGGTATCAAGAGCCCACATTTCAGCTAATTTTCAGTCCTTATTATCTTGATACCGTGAGACGGGATTTAATAGATGGCTGCAACATCTATAACATGACATTTAGCAAAGAACATGTCAGTGACATCTGTGGCCTCAACAAAGATGGTGCCTCCAAAATATAAATCAAAGAAAATACAAGAACATCTCAGAAGAAAAGGATGACAGTGATCGCGCACACTTAAAATATTTTGAATGCCTCAGGGAACTTATGGGGCAAGTGATGTTAAAAATAATGATGTACCAGCCAAAGATGGTTAGCTCTCTGCTAAGAGAGGAGGAACGTAGTAGAATAAGAAAATCTTTAGATTGTTCTTAGACCGTGTGGGTTCAAATGAGAGCCCCACCTCACGCTGTTTCCTTGGTGATTCTCTCCTCCTCTAAGAGCCTCATGGAGATTTCTCAGCTATAAATAGCCAAAGGGATGCCTACCTTTCCCAATTTATGTAGTTGCCATACAAATCAAGGAAGTGTACACGGAAACACTTTTTAAATGACTACAGTCTCCTCGGAGTACAACCTATGTAACAGAACATGCTACTATTCAGAATAATTTTTAACAGAATGCTATATTATAACAGAACATTGCATTCTATTAGAGCACAGCTATAATAGAGATTATAAACCAAAAGAGGTATGGATTCTATATACAAATGTATAAACCTAAAACCCAGGGACAGAATGTTTAAAATTCTCAGTTTAGAGCAGTCTCGGGCTCACAGCAAAATGGAATGGAATGTGCAGAGCTTCCGTTTACACCCTGCCCAACACACAATGCATTTCTTGGACTCTCTCACCAATAATGTGTGTGCAAAAGTTGGTTCATTAGGGACTGGGTAGCGATGATTTGTGAAGATGGTTTCTTTGCTGAAAACTGCATTATGTCAACTCCCAACACAACGGAATGCCTTTCTTCACCTTAAATCAGAAAAGAAGGATCTCACTGGGATACCTCTGAGAGCCTGATAAGTTCTTTGTGGGGTCAGCAGGAGACTGAGGTCCACCGGATCAACCTAGGAGACTAGATGGGCGGGTTATGTTGGGTTCTGCTTGTGATCCCAGAGTTCGTTAAGACCAAACGTGTCTGAGTATTCTCCTTGGAAAATGAGAAAGAAATCCACAAATGCCATTCTACATTCTTCATGGAAAGCTGAGGAGATTCAAACAGAGAATATCCGGGCAAGAAATGAGAGTCCAGGAGCGGAGGTAGGGTCATGACTGGAGGAGATGCGTCGGCACATCCCTGCAGGGGAGGCTGGAATCCCTCCTGGGGGCCTCCAGACGGCCGGTACGGCAGCCCGGACACACAGTCTGCCCTTCATGCTTTCCAGCCCGACAGCTCAGCTATGTGCCGAGGACAGCTGTCATTAGGTCAGGTAAGAACGTGCCCTCTCGGTTTTCCTTAGTTGTCCCCTCTGACTTCGATGCTGAGGCATCAGAAACTGAATGGAGCACAATGGTAGAGCAGGGCTGGAGCTCAAGGCACGGAGAGAGAAGGCGGCCCCCCCACCCCAGGTCCTCCAGCAAATGCCTGGCCTGACGCAGGCCCTAACAGCAATGTGGGGAAGCCTTTTCCTTGGTTGCTTGACTACCCTACATCAGACTGGACACTTATTTACTGACCTGAATCTCTGTTTGAAACTTACTTATCCATTTGGCCCTGGTAGAAACTACCACCCACGAGAACACTAGGGCAGTGCTTTCAGTGGAAGACGCAAAGGCATCCCCAGTGAAAGGAACCACCAATGCTTAGAAACAACATGGCCGGTTGCGCAGTTTCTGTGCCGGAACTGCCTTATAGGAGTCGCTACCAGACATCAAGGATCACGTGGCCCCACAAACGTCATCACGTACAATCCTGTACTCTCAGCACGGAGAACACAGCTCTCTGAATTGTCATTTCTACCCACCCTTCTTGATTCTTCAACTTTAATGCCATCACTATTCCATGAAGAAGGTACCTATGTAGGTTCCCTTTTTACCCTTCTGTAATTCAGACTCTGTTCGAGAATGCTCTGGATCAACCCCAGCCTGTCCACACAAGTTCAAGTGGTCGTCTGCTGGTCCTGAATCCCAGCGCATCTTTATCTAACAATGACCTTTTCTTTCTTTCTCTCTTTCTGTCTTTCTCAGAGAGCATAAGCAGGGAGAAGGGCAGAGGAAGAAAGAGAAAAAGAGAGAGAGAGAAAGAGAGAGAGAATCTTAAGCAGCCTCCATGACCTGAGCTGGAATCAAGAGTCAGATGCTCAACCGAGCCACCCAGGCACCCCCAAAATGATCTTTCTTTCAAATGCTTTCTATACCTTTCCTGACCTGAAGCAATTCACAGAAGAATGAATTTCTTTGAGGCAAGGTGATACGTTCAGACTTTCTTACCTTCAAAAGTCATTAAGGTGAGTAGCAAAAGGAAAACACAGGAAGTAAATATTTTTAGCTCCTTTACACATATGAAGACCTACCTAATGGAAGATTCTTTGCATTTTGTTCTACTTTCAAAGAGCAGAGCTGTAAGTTGTGGATAAAAACAGATTTAAGGGCCAGTAACTCTCCATCAGTTAAAGTTTTGTACAATGTCAATAGTTAACTTGGAAACCAACAATTGCTCCATTGCTGAAAGTGCTGGAACAGAAGAAAAGTGAGAAATGCTGAACACATATTGTAAGAGCAATTTTTTGTACCAGGAGGGAATGTAGACTGGATGCCTACAAGCTCCATTCCTAGTAATATTATGGGTAGGCCAAGGCACAGAGTAACCATGAGGTAATTCAAGGTTCAATCATTCATTCACTCCACAAAACACATCTAGTCATCTCCACCACATCCGTAGCTATTTTAAAGCCCAAAGATGGAGGGGCACCTGGTGGCTCAGTCAGTTAAGCCTCCGACTTTGGCTCAGGCCATGATCTCACAGTTCACGGGTTTGAGGCCCGTGTCAGGCTCTGTGCTGACTGCTCAGAGCTTGGAGCCTGCTTCAGATTTTGTGCCTCCCTCTCTCTCCGCTCCTCCCCTGCTCATGCTGTCTCTGTCTCTCTAAAAAAATAAATGAACATTAAAAATAATAATAGAGTAAGTTAAAAAATATAAAGCACAAAGATGGAAAAGGTTTAGCCTTTGACTCAAGGTGCTGAGTCTAGGAATGGAATAGAGTAGACGGTACCCAAGAAACAGAATCCTTCATGTTTTGGCCATGCTCCATTTACTTTGTAGAGATATTGATAAATATACATAGATGTGTGTATATATATGTATATATGTATGTGTGGTGTATATACATACCTAGATGTATAGATATGTATATATATGGATAAATACAGACATACATTCAGATGTATGCATATAGCTAGCTATATATGTAAACAAAATCACCTTTCCTACGTCTGTTTATGCAAAGCTGAAATCTTAGCCTCAAGGCAACATGACACAACTTACAGATTATATGGCGTTTGTCTTCACAGACTCTGTACCTTCACTACTTTAAATAGGATATTTTATTCAGTAAGAAAGAGAAACAACATGGTTTTTCTTTTATTTTTAACACATTATGGTGAGAAGAGTTTCATTTGTCCACAAGATGATGCTGTCAGTTTTAAATGATGGCCATATCGGATGACTTTAATTGCAGGTCATTTCCTAGGCAGTAGGTCAGTGTATGCTAATTAGTATGGCTTTCACAATGAATACAAAATTCCAAATGTGCAACTGAAGATAGAAAAGACATAAAATTCAGAGTCATCATGACACTAGACAGAAACGTAATTCTCTGAAACTGGCTGGGCGAATCCCTAGTTGAATCATATTAACAAGTGACTGTAGGGTTCTAGCCATACTCAGAAAGGCAAGTGGCTGGTGTAGGGCTCATGCCACGGCTCCTAGCTCCATTAGCAGAATGCTCCCCAACAAGCCAGTGGCCCTAACCAGTCCCTCAGAAAGCCGTCACCATCCAACTAAAGTCCCCCTTAATGTCCACAGCTCACTAACTTCCAAGTACACAGTGCTCTTATATTGCCTCCTCACTAAAGGAAAACATCCATGTTTGATTTTTATTCAGTCTCTGAATTTCCATGCCCATCTTAGGAAATGTAGTCTAGTAAATCTGGCTTTTTTTTTTTTTTCCCAGGAAAAAGCTGCAGAGCAAGGCTCTATTATCTCCCTCAGTTCTAGTCAGACAATGAATGCAACTCAATACGGGTACCTTGAATAAGAATCTGAACTTGGGTTCTCCGATTTAATTATCAGTTTGGCTCCTTTCTCACAGTGGACCCAAGTAAAGTCAATTACTGTCTCCATTTCTCATGTGACTTCCCTGATGCATTTAGGTAAGCAGCTCGATATTCCCAGATGGAAGATGGCATGCGTGCATAAGTGCCAATATTTCTAGAAACTGACTATGAAAACATCACAGTCCTGATCTGTACTGTCCTGCCTAATTCTGTAGTAAGGTCATTCGGTGTTACTCTTCTACCCTCCACATTTTATTAATGCTATGGAGTAAGATGGGGCTACTAAATTCTAGTTATCTTTCCCAATGAGGTTTTTGGACCATTTACTTCTTTTTTTTTAAATTTTTTAAAATTTCTCTATTTGATTTTGAGAGACAGAGAGCAGGGGAGGGGCAGAGAGAGAGGGAGACACAGAATCTGAAGCAGGCTCCAGGCTCTGAGCTATCAGCACAGAGCCCAGTGCGGAGCTTGAATCCACAGACTGTGAGATCACGACCTGAATCAAAGTTGGACGCTCAACCAACTGAGCCACCCAGGTGCCCCAAGGACCATCTATTTCTTAAGCAAAGAACAAATAAATTCACCCACTGCTCTAACTATTCATTTTTCCCTTACCCAATTCTAGATAAAGCTTCTAAGTGATCAAATGGATAACATATCAATTTCATTCCATGGACAACCAAGGAACTACATTTATGTATAGAAACAACTGTTGAAACAACAGTGGCATTTCGCCCCCAAAAAGAAGTTCAAGACTGACCACATTCCCAGTGTAGCCATAGTGATACAAATAGAGTATATAATTGCATAATGTAGACTCGTAATGAAACTGATGAGTTCATGAAAGTTACCTAAAGTAATTATGCATGTACGAACGGGGCAGCCATTAGTCATTGCCCACCCCGTGTCTGCCTCATTCTCTCTCCTTATTAACAGAATGTCAATACTGACTGGAGAAGCAATGGACCCAAATCGACAGATAAATAAGATTGGGCTAAGCCAATCATGGATACCCTGTTCGCCTTTGGAAAACACTTGCTTTGCAAGCTTCCTTTGTAATTACCAGTGGCCATATGACCGAGTTAAAACAATGAGGTATGAGGAGAAGTGTTCAAGCAGGCTTCTAAAAATTACTATTTGCTTTTTAGAACAAATGAGACATGCAGGCTGTTCTCTATCACCCTGCACTCCCTGCAGACGTGATGTCATGATGCCCAGTGCTGTCTCCCAGACACTGGGTAGTAAAGGTACAAACAACCCAGTCAGTGGTCAAAACAACACTTACATCCTGACAGGTTAAGCCTGTCTTAGGTGAGGGTTCATTCTATCAATCCTGGTAGACAGCGCTTTAAAACCAATAAACAAAGCAACACGGTTTTAAAATATGATACATCCAACTGCAGCTGTAAATGAGAGGATAAAGGATACTGAAAACTTTCTGTGAAAACCCTGATCTTTTCTTTATGTTTTATAAATACAGCAAAGTTGTGATTTTGTCAAAATATTCTGTGTAGTTCCAATAAATGGTTCTCTTATTTTAATGAATTTATTTTTTATGTCATTACCTCCAGAAACAAAGGCTTGCATCCAGTAAAGGTCTGGGTGTGGCTGAGGCGGCTGCCGGCTGAAAACCCTCCCACGAGGATGCTGGGGTTACTCCTGAGGGATCCTGTTGTTTCTAGACTGCCCAAGGCTGTTCTCCACCCACCACCCTGGTGGAGTTCGTCAGCTCTAGCTGGTCTGTTTGTCAGTCTCGCTGTTCACCTTCTGCTCCAGCACCTGCCTGCCTGAGCAGCTGGACCCAAAGCCCACCGAGGGCCCCCTCGCTGGTGCCAGCATCGGATCGTTACACCGATGTCCTGGGGAAGAGGGAAGACATGATCCCAGAGGCAGTGTTGCCAGATGAAGTAGAGAGGACTGTTTGAATTTCAGATAAAAATATTTAGTGTAGGTATGTTCCATGCAAGGTACTGGTACTCGGTAAGTATACCAACAAAGTATTCGTTGTCTGCCTGAAATGAAATGCAGTGGAGTACCTGCATATTTGTGTGCTAACCCTTTAGTCCTGCCCAGGGTCTCCTGAGTCCCCAAGCGATGCGGGGCCCCCTTGTGCACAGCTCGGAGAGTGCCTAGCTCTGGCTTCCGCCCAGGTCCTCATCTGACTGATGAAAAGCGACTCTCTGCTATCTTTCTCCTCTGAACCGGGAGGCTCAAGGCAAGTCCAAGAGGCCATCCCGTTCCCTACACCCTCGTCTTCTCTCACCTACCACTCTTCTCCCACCAGAACCCCAGCTAAAACTTTGGAGAAATCATCAAGAGCCTTTAAAAGGCTCCAAAACTTTTCTGGAAATGTATTATCTTTAAACAAATAAAACTACTGTGTTCTTTGCGTGTACGTTCTGTGGCTATTTGTAGGAGGGGCCCCTAGGGAAGTCAGCTGAAAATGAAGTCACCAAAAGCTGATTTACCAAGGACGCAAACAAGCTTCTTTACCTAATGTGATAATTTATTTGATTACTTGTAACCTGTGTCCCCCAGTCTTCAGTGCTCCGAGCCCTTCTGATCCCTCCCTGCTGGCAGAGTGCTGTGTGTTCGGTGTCCTCTGTCCCTCTATTTGCCTCAGTGGCCTCTAGCTGCAGCAGAAAATAGCTGGTGTTCAAACAAATACCACACCGCAAATGCTCTCAAGAAGGTAAAATTGTTCACTGAGACTTGAGATGCCTTTGAAAGCCATTAAAGTAATCTGATTCAATGGAAGATGCTACAGACTTTATAACTGCTTAAAAGAAGGTTTTGGTAAACTGATAAATACTTAGTAGACAATATGGTGGAAAAATGCTTTAAATAAAAAAAACTAAAATAAACATTAGAAAGAAATCTAGTATAGCCCAAAAGTTCCTACATAAAATGTTAAAGGTTTGATTTTATTCATAGGAATAGATGCACAAATATAGTCAAGAAGAAAAGTTTCCTAAGATGAATTCACCTATGATCTTAAGCTTTCAACACACTGAGCATTTCTTAATATCTGCTAAGAAAATATATTATTGAATATGTTTACAATAATCAAATGAATAATGCAATCACATTATAAATAAAAATTCCAGAAGAATGTTCCAGAATAATATTATTCCTTATCATTTTTTTGGTAAAGTAGTAAATTTGGTAAAATCAGTTAAGTAGGTTAACAAATTAATCTGTAGCCAGCGGAGATAGAGGCTGATGGAGAAGAGTGTTTGTAAGTCTGAACTCTTGGCATGGGTTACCCAAAACTCCTACTAGTTTTAGGAAAATGGCACTCACAGCATTTACTTACAATTTCAAATCACACACATTGGCCGACAGTGATACCCTGAAATTGTTTGGATCAACCCAATTTAAGTGGATCGTTTCACATTTAGAATTTGCAGCATCGGATATACATGTAACTGCAAACAAATCATGCTTTAATATAAAAGAAATCATTAAAACTTAAAATTCTTTCTGATACCACTTTGCAGTTTGGTTTACGGTTATTGTCTGCTTGTTTTTACCCTAGACCGGCTCTTTTCCAGATATTGGTTTTGGTAAATGAGAAAAAGAGGAAAAATCTTTTAATCTCTGAATCTTTTGTCAGCTACTCTTGATGGGATACTTGACCACTGCGAGGGCTTCATGAGTGGGTGGCTTAGAGGGCTGGGGTCTGCAGTGGGACCAAAGAGAATATGACACAAGAAGATGGGTTTCAGAAATATGGAGGAAGGAGAGTCCCTATGGCCAAGAGAAATCTCGTGGCAGAACGGAGAGGGGCAGAAGTGAACGGAGGGGTGCCCAGCACCCACGGGAGGCAAGACCTGTCTTTTGCCCCTTTTCGATCCTAAACCCCTACTGGGAGTTAAATCCAGCCCCCAAACCGCTTCTTTGCAGGCTTAACATAGCACAAATCAAAACAGACTTCAGGGCCAGCTTGCACATTATGGACATCCAACATGGGCTTTAAAATGTTTTAAAATAATTAAATAACAAAATAATTTGCCATGACTCAGAAATGCCTAAGAATTGACTAAGTAAAACGTGGAATTACACCTACTGATTCCTAAATAAGCTTAGATATATTCTAAGGTCTTTATTATATAGCTTTTGATATGAAGAGAAGTAAGTGGACTCCTTACTAACAATTAATCTGCAACAAATATTAAATTTAGGAATGATTACACATTTAGATAATATTTCTTAATAAATATCCTCACATAAATTGTTCCTAATCTATTAGCCAATTTTAAATAAAATCCATCATGCCGGGCGGTTTACATCTTACTCTATTTATTGCCCCATTTCTCATCAGAAACCTTTTAGCTTTAATGTTATTCCGAGGCAGACTATCTCATTAGAGTGGCAAAGATAAAGTTCTTTTTGAGATAAAGTAATTATAGTGATGTAGGGGGAAAAATCATCTACAGTTCTTGGCTGGAGTAATCTCCTGGCTTCTGATTCATTGGAAAACTAATAAACAGAGTCACAAACAAGAAGATGCTAATGGCGGCTAACTCGGGTTACCCAGAGTTTGTGCGGAGAGATTGACGGTGTGTAACCTTGACCGGAACTCAAGCGCCCTGCAGGTGTAAGCGTACAAGGAGAGATCCACAGTGGCTTTGATGCTTTTTTGGCAGAAAACCCTTCACCTGAACAAATGACGGTTTCTGAACATTAATTACGTGCCGCTGTGCTCAGTACTTTCTATTTTTTCACTGAGCTTCGTACTTTAAAGAATGGAATCACTAAATCCGCAATAACTTCGATGAAATTTTTTACTTCCAATTTTACAAGAAAACAGAGACAAAGAATTTAATAACTTGCCCAAAGTCCCGCAGCTACTAAGCATCAAAATTCAAATCCAGAACGTCTGACAGGAAAGGAAGTGCAGAAAGCTGTTCTCTCGGGCTCTCTGCTCCCCGACAGCCCCGAGTCCAATGTTATGTTACGTGATGTGCTCTCTCCCTCACCTCCACGTCCATTCTAGTGTCTGATCAGTGTTAGTCAATCACCTGTTTTACTCCTAAATACTTCTACTGTATTTTAAGTCTGTGTCCCGGGAGGGAAACAAGCCCATTTTTCCCTGTCTCAGAAGCTCTGTCTTCTCAGGAGGCTGAGCCCACTGGGAACGTGGGCAACGGCCGGGCCGTGGTGGCAGCAGGGACCCAGGACGCAGGAGACAGCACTGCTAGGACTCGGGAGCAGAGGCCCAAGGGCGGAGGAGGAGATGGCCTATTAGACCCCTGGGGACGGCCTCCTCCTCCTCAGCATCATATGCTAACTAAACCGTCAGCCCAGGCACGAGGTTTAACAGGTCCACAGTCTCTTGCCGTCTTATGATTCGGTCCTGGGAAATCCTTGCCAGCTCGGACTAAGAGCCACGCCGACTGTGGACTGTGCTTCCCTCCCAGAGGGCTCCCTCCTCACCACCAAACTCACAGTCAAACGGTAAGATCGACTAGAGACCACGGCTGCTGACCCTCTCCTGAGCCTTGAGTCTGGCAGGGGCCTGGGGGAGAGGTAGACGGGATCTGTAAGCCTCTCGGTGCTGCTTCTTTTCCCAAGAGAAAGGGCTTCTTTAATTTCTCATCATGCCTCAAAGCTGTGTATCCTTTACACATCTCTGTCAAGCTTACTTTTCCGGTCCACATTTTTCGGTATTAAATTAAAGAAGAACAACTCTGAGGGTTTGACTTCCTCATCATTTGATTTTTCCCACTAACGAGGGAAACAATGACATAGGTTACATAGGTTTCCCATTTTATTGTTCAAGAACACACTAAGAAACATGCATGGAAGAATAAAGCAACTTCCCTTCTGAGCTCAGCCCTGTGCCATTTCTGGGTGGACGTAAGTGGACCATCTTTGAAAAGGCAAAGGAAAATTGGAGGCCTGCCATTTTTTTCCCCCAAATCAGCCACTGGTCACTATTTTCCAGTGAGCATTCATATTTCTAAAGACTATTTTGGTTAGTGAAAACGCTGGCCAAGGCCACCATGAAATAAAGACGGTAATTTGATTTAAAGACAGAAGAGAACCTGGCATCCCAGCTGATTTTGAATTTTCCCTCAAGGTCAGGCCAAAACTTCTGACCTCAGTTACCCCATTCTTTTCTTTTTAATGTTGTATTTATTTTTGAGAGACAGAGACCGCGTGAGCAGGGGAGGGTCAGAGAGAGAGGGAGACACAGAATCTGAAGACAGGCTCCAGGCTCTGAGCTAGCTGTCAGCACAGAGCCTGACACGGGGCTCGAACCCACGAACTGCGAGATCATGACATGAGCCGAAGCCAGATGCTCACTCAACTGAGCCACCCAGGCGCCCCAGTTTCCTCATTCGTAACACCACGGCAGAAATGGCTGTCTGTCTTCCCTGCCAATTCATTAAAAGCATCGCATTAAATATGCAACATGTAGACAATTAAACCTTCGAGCATTAGGCAGCTCATTATCTTGCATGCAAAATTTAAATAGTGTCCAGGAAATGTTGGCTTTCGGAGTAAGCCCCCACAGCAACAAAAATTAATTAGGAGGTTACTATTAAGACTCATCAAAGGCAAAGGGTCTATTGTAGACTGATTTTTTTTCAGACCATAAAAATGAAATTATGTCACAAAATATATCCCAGGTGGCTAAGCAGGTTCCGATTTTTCTCCTTGTGGGTAACAAGCTCCTTGCAGGAGCTCCGATAAGCCACCCCTGCTCTTCTCTAAACTGTCAGCCACACCAAGCTCTTCCCTTTTTTTCTCGTGACTACAGAAAACTCTGTAAGTTGTAGATCTTGATAAAGTTTGCATAAATGAAACCCAAGAGTTGCCTATTGTCTTCGTAGAAATGCTTCCTCTCCGCAAACTTCAGCACCTGCCCGCCCACTGCCAAGATTTAACTCGAAGGCTAGGGTGGCCACTCCGCGGCCCCACACAGACACCAAGCGCTCAGTGTGGACTTTTGTTATTAACAGAAAATCAAAGTCCTCATTTACTGGGCACCAGGTATGCTGCCGCTAGTAATGCTAGTAACACTTAGGATTAAATAGGTAATCTTTAAATCATCGTTTCCATTTTTTCTTAAATCTTTAAGTAGATTTTTGTTGTTGTTGTTTTTTGAATGGTGCTTTAAGTACAGGGAAGTAGGTGGGGAATAGGCCATTGATGACCAGATCTATAGAGTGAGCAACCCGTTCTAGAAAAGGCAGGGCTTTACAGACACACAGAAGACTTTTCATCCTGGCACCAACATTTGTTACGTCTTCAACTTGGGGCTCATTACTTAACTTCATGGAGTCTCCTTATTAACAACATTAGATAATAATATTTACAGGGCAGCTCTGTCATGAGAATTAGAGAAAAACAGAAGTCCCAGAATATAAATGCAAGGAAGGAAATCGATAAATGGTAGCAAAACAGTCATAATTACTTTGATTAATATGATTACAAAATGTCACATAGAATTTCGAAAGCCTGTGGGTCAGTGGAGTCAATGTGTAAAAGTTCAAATATAGATGCCATTCACTTTGCTTTGGCAGCTTTGTGCCCCACAACGGGCAAGATACCGTGGGGAGGGCTGAAATTCACCAGGGATGCCGACTGACACGTTACACGATACAAGAGGCTTAGAGACACTTGGAAAGCAGACACCTGGACAACGGCATACAGTGTGGAAAAGGAACTTAATGATATCTGTAATAAAGTAGAAGTTCGAGCCTGTCAGGGAGGAAATGATGGAAGAGAAGGCACCAGAGAGCTCTAGAAAAACTTAAAAAAGGGGTTGACAGAGTAAAAATCATGTAGGGAGATAGGAGTCTGAATTTAATAATCCAATGCGGAGCAGTTCTAGGAACTGAGGAAGTCTGGGGCGGGCATGGGAGTGGGCTCTGACATGGGGCAGAGCCTAGACCACCGGGTGGACGAGATCACCCCTCCAAGGACGTGCTGGTGGCGGCCAGCAGGGGAGAGGGGGACGCGGAGCTTTTGATGAACAGGGTGGGAAGGGAGATGCTTTCACTTCTTTGTAAGGAGTTAGCCCAAGTCTGGATTGATTTTATGGTGAAGTACACAGGGGTGTGTGTGCGTGTGTGTGTGTGTGTGTGTGTGTGTGTGGTAAGTATAATAGTATAAATACAACGATAAGAAAGCAGTTAACATTTCTAATTATTTATGGTCCAGCTACTGTTCTAAATACTCTTCACAGATTAACTAAAAATAAGAAGTAGATACCACCATCCCAGGGGACAGAGGTCCCCACTTGACATAAATGGGAAATAATGAAATATGGATCGTAACCCAGGTAGTATAGAGTCTGCAGGGCCGTCTTCTGAGGCTCCCACCACACCGCCTCCCAACACTAACTCGCTCCACTTAAGTGGTTACCACACACCAGGCCCTCTAAGCACCTAACGTTCAGGTACCATTTAACCCACACAATGAGACTTCGGTTCGTGTATTTAGACAGACACTGCAGGCTGCTTTTCCTTTTTGTTTTCCACTATTTCCCCCATGGAACACATTTTTAATATGAGAAATTTCACATAAAAATCCCTTTACAGTTTCTCTTAAGTAAAAGATTGGCCACAGAGAGCCAATCACGCGTTGGCAGCCTCTTGGCCTCCTCACCCACCACGGTCCCCACCACCCCCAATGCCTACTGCTCCCGATTCTTAAGTCACCTGCCTGATCACTGGGGAAATCGGAGCCCATGGCACTTAGTGTGAACACATCTGTGCGGTACAAACGGGGAGACTGCAGAGCTTACACGTTTAGATCACACAGCCCGGTTCAAAGCCCTGCTCTCGTAAACTCTTCCTCCCTTAATCTCTTTAAGCCTCATGGTTTTCAAATCTATAATAAGTTCACTGACGGTATGTAAGAGGGTTATGAAATAATTAAATGACATAATGCAGGAAAATAACTCAGCTTAGAGTTCGATAATAATTTGTTATTGCTGTTTTTACTAAAAACAATTCGAAGTTGGTGTAATTGGAGGCAATCAAGACTGAAGCATCAATCAGAAAACCAGAAGAGGCTGATTATCGCACCGGGGGAGGCTAGAGGCAGAGGAGAGAATCTGGTGGAAGAGAAATGTCTGTGGCCCAGTTCCCAGACAGAAGCTCCGCCCAGTGGCGCCCCCGTAAAAGGTCCGGGCCAGTGGGTCAGAACAACCTGAGGCATCACTCATGGACTTGTCTTCCTCAGCCGAGTCACAGGACTCACCTGTGTAGCAGACTGGGCCTATCGTGGGGCAACACTGCAGTGTTGAGTACTTCCACCATTCCCCCAGGCCTGAAGCAGGGGATCCGTGATTTGTCCCTTATGGGCTTATCCGTCCTTTCTTCCACACGGCTCCGTTAGACCCTTTCCAAGGGCCCCCACCCTGACCCAGGCCTGTGGTCCCCCCCTACCAACCATATGAGGAGTCTATTAATTAACCTCTTGGCTTCCAATCTGTCACCAACATCAGTCCCAATGGCAAACTGTCACAGCACTAGTAAAGGGTTCTGATACGTCATTTTATATATCACCTTTATTTTCAACATTCTGCCTTGGCTCCCCACTGCCTGTGGGATGAAATGTGGTAGCCGGCGGGGGGGGTCTCTGTGGTCAGGGAGTACTCGACCCCATTACAGCCCCCGATTGCCCGAAGACCATTTTATGCCTCCCTGGCCGAGCCCTCATGGCGGTGCCAACCAGAGTGCCCTCCGTGCCCACGCACATTCACACCCTCATCCACGACCGCCGATTCCTACACAACAATCACGGAGAAGCCATGGACCAGCTGTGCGCCTGTTTGATAGCAGGGGTCCGCAGTGCTTTCTCTAGGGGCCGGAGAGAGAGGCCAGGCTGCGCAGGGCACCCTGTCTGTGTGGGAACCACTCAACCCCACCTTGGGCACTGATGCGGCACAGACAACACGTAAGGAAAAAGGTGGCCCTGCCTTCTGGTACGATCTTCTCATGGAAGCTGGAAATGAAAGTTCATAGAATGTTCATGGGCCACACAGCCCTCTTGGTATCTCCTGGCCATTAAAAAATGTAAAAACCTTCTGAGCCCCTGAGCTGTGCCACCCAAGTGGAGGCCACAGCAGCCGGTAGCTGGCCGGGCCCGGTTTTGCGTTGCACACGGTCACTGATCCACGACTTCCCTTTCTGCTTCCTCAGTGAGGCCTAACTTAGGTGCAACAGCCCTGAGTGCACCTGTTCTCCATGACCGTCCAGTGTAGGTTGATATATGTATACAACAAGGTTCCTGCCCCACAGAACTAGACATGGAACCTTTCGGGTGACTTAGGAGACGCCCTCCTGGCCTCTTCTATAAGACGCCCCACCAAAGCCCGACCCCGTTTCGCTATAAAGCAGTCTCTACACTTCCTGTCGGTAGGCCTGGGTTAAAGATAAGGAAACAATGGCCAGCCACTACCTAACGTTTGAGGAGTAACGCCTTTTTAAATGAAACGTCAGACACCATTAGCCATTATAACCTCATAGAAGAATGTCTTGTGAGTCATGGATCTCGTCGGATTCAAAACCTCAAAAGGCACCCTGGAAACGCACGCTCATTTTTTTCCGGACGGTCTCTGGGTAGTTCTGGGTAGTTCCTTACCTGGGCCAAGGTGAGCGTCGTCTGCTGGCAGGTACCGCACTGCACCCTGAGCTTTCCTGGCTGTATTCTTTGACAGGGGCCTTTGCAATAAACATAAAAGCTGTTGTAGGGCTGTCGACCTGCTGGGGAAAAAAGCAGAGAAGTAGCCAATCAATGTTGAATCCAAATTGAGACAAAGTTTTAAAGGACCTCCTCAGTAGCATTTTGAAACATTAGCGGGAAAGATAATCCAATGAGGATACAACAATTTAATTTAGAAAATCTAGTTTTATGCTCAAAAGAGTGAAAATCTTTTCTTCCTGCCAACAGCCGTGTGACTTACTCAGCAAAGTCAGCAACCTGCTGCCGAGAGCAGCCAAGTGTATCTGCAGTGCAGGGAAGTTAAATGCATTCTGTGCCGCTGGAGTTTCTTCAGAAGCACAGGAAATATAGGGACTATTGGAAATGTAAAGACCACTGCTTGAATTCTATTTCATGTTCCTTCGACAGTTTTGAAGGCTCTAGCTTTTCTCCTCTTAAAATCTTATCTATAGGGACACGCCAGCCCACTTCTCACGGTAAGAGTGACATGACCACAGCTTACTGGGCTTCCAGTGAAGCCTTTCCAACACATAGGCACACATACAGTAAAACAAGAGTCCTGGGGCGCCTGGGGGGCTCAGTCGGGTAAGCGTCCCACTTCGGCTCAGGTCATGATCTCACAGTTCGTGGGTTCAAGCCCCACGTCTGGCTCTGTGCTGACAGCTAGCTCAGAGCCTGGAGCCTGTTTCAGATTCTGTGTCTCCCTCTCTCTCTGCCCCTCCCCTGTTCCCATTGTCTCTCTCTGTATCTCAAAAATTAATAAAAAACATTTAAAAACAAAAACAAAAACAAGCAAGAGTCCTGAGGGGCTTAACAGAGCCCGGCTGCAGGGTGCAGAAATGGGCGCTTTGTGTTTCACCCTTCTGTCTGGATCTAGCTAGACAGATGCCTTTCAAATAACACAAGAGTAAAAGCTGGGCTTAAAAAAAAAATCAATAATTAAACATCTCTGATCACTTCTCTCAAATCTCACCGTACAGGCTGGGAGCCATCTCTGAAGTGAGGCGGGTTTGCAAGGCCTCCCAGGTCAGATGGTGGCTGGCATCTGCAGCCCCTCAGCCCCCACTCAACTTCTGCTAGAGCACCGACCCCCAGGCGCCTGACTGACTGACAGCAGGAGTGACCTGCCTTCTTATGCTAAAAACATGTGAATTGTACTTGTGAAAAAGCTTCTTATAGGAGTTTCTTCTTTTGTGATTATAGGAGCAAATGTTACATTTCCTGAGAAACCTGTTTCTCCTCCCCTCCAGAAAACAGGCTATTGACCCCTAACTCTTGCCTTTGCTGTGCTAAAAACTTTGCCTTGTATTTGAAGCTCAAGATCCCTTCCTTCCCCAGGTGATAAGCATCTAGTCACCTGCTTCAATCTCTACTGGTAAGGATTAGGCAGGAGTCTTCCACCAATCTATGTTCTGGGAAACTTTTACACATCACAGAATTTGTCATCAGAAATCATTGTCTAAGGCAACTGCCAGTTCTGTTTTGTACCCCAGACATTTTTTCAATAAATAAAGCTGACTTTCCGGCCAGTGCAGAGATGCCTGCCGGGGGAAAGAACCTCCTGGCTCTCTCCTCCCCTTCCCCCTTCTCCAATTCCCATCTCATTCCCGCCAACACCATCCACCCTTCAGGGGAGCCCTGGACCCGCTGGAGCTGGACCCCGGCACATACAGGCACAGTACTATTCCATCCATTAGGGGAACCTTTCCAAATAGTGTCAGAATGCCGTTTCTACAAAGAAATCACTTTATTTAGAAGTAAAATAACTGCCTTTTTAAAATTTATAATATTCAATTGTTCTTTGAATCTTTGTACCTTACTTCTTGTTGGGTAGCGATTACATAAAACATCGTGGCATAAACACTTTGTTTAAAATTTCACTACTATCATCAAGATCCTCTAGAAATAATAAAGAATATTTTATCATTATGAACTAAAACCTTCAGCCTTGCAAATGCATATGGTTTATTAAAAACAATTAGTACAAGAATAATGAGAAACGAAAGGAGACCCTCAGTCTTACGGAGCCCATTTAGTCCTACTTATTTATAAAACAGCATCTGTAGACATTGGATTTGGTCAGCCACCTTTACTAATATTGTAAGTGACAATACTTTGTAAAATCTAAAGTACACTAAAAATGTCAAATTTTATCATTTTGTCATTTTAGCAATAATTTTATAAATATTACTCTCCAGAAATTAATAGGTAACCTAATATTTAGCCTCCAGTGTGTAGGGAAGATAAAATACAAAAATATGTTTATGTTGATCACAAACTGGTTTTCTAACACCTCTTTGTGGCTTAGTGTCTTAATGTGTAATTATACGCAAGTCTATAAATGTCACGTGGTTCTGAGCAACTATCACAACTACATAACATGTATTCTTCAGGTTTGATGTTCCAATCAATGCAACGGATAGAACCATATATCAAAATTACAGAAATACCGTTGTAAGAACACGAGTCTGAACCTAACAGATGCCATGACAAGCTTTGTTTCCCCCTCTAAGCTAAAAGGTCTAAGGTCAGTCTCTTCAGAACCATTTGGCCATTTGGCAGTCATACATTGCCCGGGGGTATCCAATCAGGAAAGCCCAGCTACCTCACCCCACATTCCTAAGGGTGAGACCTGCAGATGGGAACTTTAGATAAGCCCCTGTTACCTAGTGTTAAAGTTAACCCCATAGTCACCAAACAAGACCCTGAACTCGCTCTGTAATTGGTTAATTTCAAATATACCCTAAATGTTGTAATTGGGTCCCGCCAAAAGTAACGAACGCTCTGAACAGTGTGGATGGTTAGAGCTGCTGCCAATACTGTTGTACCATTATGGTTGGGTCTCTGTACCTATGTCACAATCTCCTGTCACTCCCCCTTCCCAAACTCATAAAAGTCCTGCCCTGCCTTTGTTCGGGGCTCGCTCGCTCTCAGCATGGATCCACCACGCCGGTAAAGTCTGTGAGCCCGAGTTTAGGCCCCGGCGAGCCTAAATTCGTAATAAAGCCCTTGGCTACAACACCATCATAACTGTCAGAAGACCATTTCTGTCTGACGGTTTCGTGGTACACCAAAAAGAGTTTAGTGAAGGAGGTAGGAGCCCTTTTTGTTGAAACCTTTACCAGAAAAATGAACAAATTCAATTTTACAATTTTTATAGTCTCCTGTAAAGGTTAAACAATACAAAAAGAGAGGAGGAACAGGAATGGGGGAAGAAGCTCACAAAGGTGGATCAGGTTGGCAAAGACAATGGATTGTTTGAAAGAGCGTATTAGCAACATCTTTGTGACAGTAAATGATGCATCCGTGGGACTAAATGGCTCTTCCCTCTCCCCGAGGGCAACTTCAGCAAATGATACAGGCTGGAGGGCTTCGAGCAGAGACTGGGGAACTCCTCTTCCGCTTTTCCGTGCTGCAACCTTCCCCAACGTCCTTGAGAAGGTAGTCAGAAAATACTGCAGGCCCACATCTGTGCCAAAGCACAGAAATGACGTGCAATCTATTACACAGTGCTTCCCTGAGCCAGCTGCGAGCTGGGGATGGACAGCCAGACTAAGGAAGATCAAGGTCAGGCCAGTCCTGGCCACCGCACATTTCAAGCTATTGGTTCTGCTTGGTCAAGAAGTCAGGGCTTTCACGTAGATCCTGAGATCCCTTTTTCAGGGTGGCTTCATCGCTAATCTGGCTGGATCACACCATTTATTTATTTTTATTTAAAAACTTTTTTTTACATTTATTTATTTTTGAGAGACAGAGCACACGTGGGGGAGGGCCAGAGAGGGAGGGAGACACAGAATCTGAAGCAGGCTCCAGGCTCTGAGCTGTCAGCACAGGGCCTGATGCTGAGCCCGAACCCACAAACTGAGATCATGACCTGAGCCACAGTCGGACACTAAACCGACTGAGTCACCCAGGCGCCCCTGGGGATCACACCATCTAAAGTTGGCAGACTTTTCTGTGCCATGCTGAGGTCTGGCTCGCACAGGACAGGATTAAGAACAAACAACCCTGATGTTTTTTTCCGGGCAATGTTCCCATTAGCCTGTCTGAGGGTCTGAGGCACAGACTGTGGAATATGGAGCCGCCAAGTCTCAAGGAACGGCAAGGCAGTGCGAAGAATGCCCTGGAAAGCTCTTCTCCAGCTGCTTCACGGCCCCCAGTCCACAGCGTGAATCCTCCTTCCCCTTTCGCCGCTTCTGAATCTTACAGTCCCTTCTCTTGCCTAATCAACTCTCCATATGGCGACCCCTTCACTGCCTAAAATAACCAATGCAGCTTGTGATGGTGTTGGGATGTTTCCCTCTTCTTATGGAATGAAATTTCAATATGAGAGAAATACTTTAAAAGTATTAGAAATTATATCCTTTGCTGTCATTCACCGACTGTGAACAATTTGCCATGTTCTGAGTGCACTTCCTCTGTGTGTGTGTGTGTGTGTGTGTGTGTGTGTGTAGATACACATACACATATACTCACAAATATATTTTTGGCTGAATCATTTGTAATGAAGTGGAAGACATCATGCTCGTCACCCCTGAATCCCTCAACATCCTAAAAAGAAGGCCTTTTTTCATAGAAAACCATAGGGCTCCTTGAGGGATGGGGCTGTGTGAGTTGGGCTCAGAAGCCGATGGAGTGTAAGAATGCCATACAGACCGCCGGCTCGGGCCTCAGGCTGTGACACGGTGCCAGGCCCAAATGCCTGAGGATCCGTAGCCAAACCATTGTCACTGAGGCTAAATTAAGCCAAGTTTTCTCACTGCGGGACCTTTCAGAGAGTTCTGAGACTCTGCAGAGGCAGAGAGCACAGCACATCCCAGAATTTACCTAACCTCCCCGCTTGCCTTTGTGAGGCATTTTGTGAAACTATTCCTCAAAAAAAAAATTGGAATAAAAATCCAGAGGAAGGATTCCACTCACTGTGCAGGGCTTGGGGTGGAGACGTGAGCCTCTCTTCTGTGTCTCTAAACCCAACCTTAGCAGACGCTCCTGGACGCCATCTCGACGATGACGTTCTGCCCTGCCCTCAGTATTGTCTTGTTTTTCTTGACTATTATTGTTTTATCATAAGTCCAGAGGGTGAGTCTACTGATATAACGACTTAACAAATAATGTACGTTCCTTTCTTTCAGAAGTTCTTTGTTTTTTTTTTTTTCCTGGACAGAAGTTACAAGCACAGCTGGTTTTCAGGGCCCTTTTCAAAGCATGAGTCACTGAGTCCACTTAAAGCACCCCTACGGTGTCCCTAGCATTATCCTTTTATCTTCACCTTTAGTTTCTCTTGGTTTCTCTCGCGCTTTTGTCCGGTTAACCTAATCCCAGTCAGCTCACCACTCTTCCTTAGTCCTCCCTGCTCGATCCGAGAAATTGCAGAAATCATTAACAATATTTGCAACATACTGAGTAAAACCCCTTCTTAGGGTGACATACATCATTTGTTCCGACGTTCTGAAAAAACCCGCATCGTGCAAACTTTTCATTTGTTTAAATATGTTTTAGAAAATGGGCTTACGGCCCAAGAAAGTGGTTTTCATAAGGTTAACGACCACGTAAGAAAACTCATGCTGATTCTCCTGACAACTTATCATTGGCCTCAGAAGTTTCCACCGCCGGCTGTTGCGGAGAATCAGGAGTTTAATTGCTTGGATAATCTGTTTACCAGGGGAGGAAGAGTGAGTTAACAGTAACATCATGGTCAGTATCAATATACTATAAAACCGCTCTCTATAACTGATTTACTACATTTTTCACAGATGGTCGCGTTAGAATACTAAGTAGAACAAGGTGCCTAGGGGAACTGTCCGTGACCATGGACGTGTCCCACATCTGCACGCTCCCACACGGTAGCCAGTGTTCACCCGCTGAGGGTCTCCAAGGTAGCGAGCAAGGATGAGGAAGCCACTTCATTGGACGGCACAGAAGATGAGGATAAATGACAATGATGGGCTGGTCCCCTCTCTCCCTCACCAGGCACTGGGCCTGGTCCCCCCTCCTTCCCTCACTGGGCGTGTGTCCCTTCTGACCAGCAGAAGACGCTGCTCTTAGGTGTCCTGATATGAAGACGATGTTGGCCGGAGTGAAGGGAGAAGGGGACCCCGTGAGCGTGGGCACACTGAGGTCGAACGTGGGGACTCAGTTGTGTCAGAGGCAGAACAGCTCTCCTCTCTCATTTCTCCCTTGCACTGCCCCGTCCCCCACAGCTAGCAGAAGGAGTCTTGACACGTGGCTGGACAGGGACTGGCCCACCTCCAGGGCCATCACCTTCTGGGACCCACACCTCAGGGTCCAGCTGGGACGGCACTGTAACAATTCTTCCTTGATTTCCCCATAAGGATAGACGGCTCCCCACGTAATCACATCTAGGAGCATGAAAGTATCCAACTTAGTCACGTCCCCTTGAAACCCATGACTTGTCCCAACACCACAGGGCCAGCATCTGACAAGGTGGAGTCCCTGGCTGGAGGCATCTTCCCAGCTTCCTCTGACTCCTTCCACAGTGTCCAGCCTGGAACTTACAATTTCCAGCTGCTTCCCTCCATCCTCCTATAGCTTCGTTCCTGTTACTCAAACACCAAGGATAATGTCTGCACCGTTAGCTCTGTGGATCAGCTACCACCTGCCTGACTGCCTCAGCTGACTCCCTCCCCGTGTCACGTAGGAGGTAACCTCAGTCCTGTCTCTTGCACGCACACTGTGGAAGAGACGTATGGCCAGAATTTCCGATCCTGCAGCCCTGGCCCTGTGACGGGGAGCTAGGCCACAGAGAAGCTTCTGCTCCCATATTTTCAGGAATTCTTGCTATTTTATTTCTGGGCAGTGGTCCTTCAGCCCGAACCAGACCGCATGTGCTGACGTATACATCTCATGAGCCGGGCGCACGACAAATCTAAACCAAAGGAAGAAAATCGGCACCATCTCCAAAGGTGTTCTGCTCAGCACTGCACAACCCATTTGTCCTTATGCTGACCTGAAACTATCCATCACTTCTAGTTTAATTTTTTTAATGTTTATTTATTTTTGAGAGATAAGGAGAGGCAGAGCATGAGCAGGGGAGGGGCAGAGAGAGAAAGGGAGACACAGACTCTGAAGCAGGCTCCAGGCTCCAAGCTGTCAGCACAGAGCCCGACGCGGGGCTTGAACTCACAAACCGTGAGATCACGACCTGAGCCAAAGTCTGGCGCTAAACCGACTGAGCCACCCAGGTGTCCCAGCTTCTAGTTTAAGTAATGTTTATCAAGTGAGTCTACAGCAGATTCACATGGAATCCACTCGATGTGGACTCCCAGAATCACCTCTTCTGCATGATACCTTCCTTTGGGCCACGGGTAGGATGAGGAACGTGTCCCTCTGCCTGAGGAATACTGCTGGGAAAATAATTCTGCCTCACATGTGGCATATGCTTGCTCCGCCTCACCTGTGTCACCCTCGCCCTGTACGTCACCCTCTGGTCCACGTGTTCCGAATAGCTAGTGCGGTTCCACTAGCTTGGTGGACTCAAGCTTAGTAACCACTCGGAAAGGATTTGCTAGGTTATTCAATTCTCTCCCTACAGCTACTAGCTTGGTGGACTCAAGCTTAGTAACCACTCGGAAAGGATTTGCCAGGTTATTCAATTCTCTCCCTACAGCTACTAGCTTGGTGGACTCAAGCTTAGTAACCACTCAGAAAGGATTTGCTAGGTTATTCAATTCTCTCCCTACAGCTAAATGATACAGAATCTGTAGCGGGGAGGGTAGTGTGAGAACAAGATTCATCTAAAACAGAATGTAGCCACGATTACACAATATTTAGGACATCTTGCCCCCCAGCCAAGCTCACTGGACTACCCTCATATCCTTCAAAACACTGGCATATCATTGTTGAAATTGACAACGTGAATATTATCTTTAAGATCACAAAATGATGAATATTAATAGAAGAAAAACAAAAAAGAATACTTGAAAATTTGTTATATAGGACTTAGTATAATTTTAAGTCTTTGAATGTTAAGTGGAAAAAATGAATTCTGAAAATACAAGCAGAGCTCCTCTAAAGGAGGGCTGTTATTGCCCACAAACACATTTCAGTTCAACCCTTGTCCACTGGGTTATTACGCCCCACTGAACAGCCACACTGTTTCACACTTTTAACAAGACATAGTGTTACCTCCTGCAGAGTAACCAAGGTAAGACTGTGCTGTAAACAACTTCCAATTATATAACCATCCCTCACTTTTAAAACATGGTGGGCAATCTCTGAGGAGACTCGGCTCTTAAAAGGTAGAACTTCATTCTCCATTTTTTTGCCCTAGGGTTTTTAATTACGGTATCGGCACAATAATGTCATCTGGTGAGGCAAAAACTGCCGATTTCAGCTCACGCTTTTGTCTGTTTCTTGTGCTGGTGGTTGCTGCCAATTTATTTTTCCTTATTCATTCGGAGAGTAATAACCAGATCTCCCTGGCCAGGCAGAACTGTAGAATGGAGCACAATTTAAGGATTAGGTTTAAATAATCAGGTTCAAAGCTAACAGGGCTAAATCCAGTTGCTTATTGTTCCCAGAAGTGGACTCCTGCGGGGACGAGTTAACGTGGGTGCCAGGAAGTCACAGCCCTTCAGAGATGTGAACAAGCACTCATGACTCTAATTTAGATGGGATAAATTTCTGACACTCCCGATAACTGTTCACAACTTCCTCTCTGTAGTTTGGGACACATCCGTCTAGGTCCAAACTCTCAGTGCCTGTTCTTCCATATGCAAAATGGAAATGATCGTGGTCCCTAACTCCTAGGCTGCTGTGAGGGTGTAGGAAAGAATGATACAGGAGAAGCACTCAGCACGATATCTGATACATAGTGAATGCTCAGTACATTTTACTATCCTTACTTGCTGTCAAAAAATTTAGGACTTAACTTATTCCCAGGTACTTCTCCCCACGGGCACTTAGTCCTCCTCCTCAAGTGGCCACTTTCCTATGTTTATGAATGTTGGTTCTGACATAGTATTTCCGTCTGAAACCTACCTCTAAATTTTTAGAAATAACTGACGTATAATTCTTTTTAGAACTGATTCAAACCACATCCTTTACAATTATTATTATGGAACATAAACCATAATGGAAAGTCCTTAAATTGATTTAATGCTCGCTAGAATATTTTTCCCATGAATCACTTTTTATTATAATCCAAGAGATAGAGACGGACTGCAGAAAAATTAAGAATGGGAAAAGTAAACAATTATAGGGATCCAATGTACGGGATAAAGTGCTCAGGTCATGATCTCACAGTTCCTATGACCGCTCAGAGCCTGGCGCCTGCTTCGGGTTCTGAGTCTCCCTCTCTCTCTGCCCCTCCCCCACTCACACTCTGTCTCTCTGTCTCTCTCTCTCAAAAATACATAAACATTTAAAAAATGTTAAAATAAAGCATTTCCAAATTAAAAAGTGTGTGTGTGTGTGTGTGTGTGTGTAAAATGGTACTGAAGGGGATTCAGAATGGATTTAAAAATTTCATTTTAATGACACCTTGCTTACAATACTGCTTATTTTTAGAAACAGAGCCATGATCATAACCATTTTATAAATGAGGAAACATAAGCTCAGAGAGGCTGAATGGCATTCCCAATACAGCTGCTGGGGTGGTCAGAGTTTGAATATAAATTTGTTCTGATTACAAAGCACACACTTGCTCCTCAACCACATGCCAATAAACCTGACTTGGATGGTGGCTGTTACTAACTACTGTTAGAGATTAATTCTATGGCTTCTAAAACCTGGCCCGTGAGTGCCGGTTGGTAATTCTCATCTGCCAGCAATCATTAACTGCCTTACCAACCCGTTTCTCTCAATTAGCATGAAAGCTTTCGTGGAAAGTTCCATGAGCATTTCACAGCGCTGGCATTCAGCAAGAACGTGCAGGTAGAGCAACGATCAGTAAGGAAAACTACATCTCACTTTTAAGGGTTTAGCACCTCTTCTAAAATTGCATGTTACAGCAAGAAATGGTAATCCACGGTATGACCTTGGAATCGATGGGTTTCTTACATTTTGTGTGTGTGTGTACAGACGTGAACCTCTTCTTGCTATTAAAAAAAAAAACACGCTTTCTAAATGTCCTTATTTTAAATATTCTAACGGCTAACAGAAGCTGTTAAGGAAATGAACGCTCAGTGGAATGGCTCCAATTACAGAAGGCAGCAGGCACCGCGCGACCCTCCTCTCCCACCTTCTTTTTCATTTTACTGCATCTCCAATAGCCAGTGTCATTAGTTTGGTATAAATATTCCATTTAAGTGTAACATTTCCAATTTTTCATTACCACTGTCAACTATTCTCTTATAAATTCCAATGTTTTAAGGATCCTATTCTGCCTGCACCAAAAAAAATGATAAGATAAAATGTGTAATGTTAATAAATCTGGTCCTTCAGGGCATTGATTTCAAAAAGCTTTTGGGGGTCCCTGAGATGCATGAAATTACTACTCCTTAAAATATGAGGACAATTCTTTCTCTTTCATGACAGTGATTAGTAAGAAATGTGAGGTGATGTCATCATGCTGGAAAAGAAGAAGATAAAATTATTGTCTTCTCTTAATCAAGGTGGATAATATCATGAATTCATAAGCTTCCAAAAGTACACCTTAGAGGCGCTCAGGCTTCGGACTGTGAGGGTTTCCTAGCTTCGTGGGAAAGAGCTCCCAGGACCCATCTCAGCCCTACTCGTGGGTCGTGGTCCACCTCTGGGATCACCTCTCTTTTGGTCAAAGGTCCCTGCAAGCTTAATACCTGTATCACCACGAAGCAACTCATCTTCTCATGGTGGCTCCATGTGTTTAAATCAGAATTTACGTTCCTACGGTCAGGATTTCAGCGACCACTGGCTTCCTTTCTGTCCTCCACACCCAACTTCAAAGTAGAACAGTGGAGTCCATTGTAGAGACTGAGCCAGTTGATTCATCAAATAACTGAGAAACTGAAGAGATTAGGCAAGTCCATTTTAACTCAGTATTGTAAAGTACAAGAAGGTCACTCTCTCTGTGCCGCAAGGTACGGCAATGTCTGCGTGAACTTCCGGGATGACTGTGCCCAGAGAAGAAAGAAAAAATCTGCTTCTTAGCGTGCTACGGAATCACAGGCTGGCATATATATATCCTCACCACCTCTATAAAAGGAACGCTAAATTCAGAGAAATTTAGAAGGGAAAAATGACTTATTAGAGATCAATAGAAAAAAAAGAAAGGCATTTATAATTTATTAGGAAAGATCTAGCTTTCTACACGTGGCAAATCTTGTCTGCCTATGGAGTCACGTTGATTGTGGGGAGGGAGAACAGTGGGAAGGAAATAGGGTCGTGTCCTAAGGAAACAGGAGAATAGTAGGAACCTATCAAGATTCTATCTGTCAATAATATTAACAACAAATGTTGATAGGACTGCATTGTGACTTCAGTAACATCTGAGAAAGTCAACAGCCTCATCAAGACAGTCCTTAACAGCTTTACAATCAAAAAGTAACACTTGCGCAGTCCATACATATCTTACAGGAGGTTTATCAAATGCATACACAACAGAGAAGGACCCAAGTATTCTGAGAATAGTGGAGAATAAACTAAAGACTGGGGGCAAGAATTTACACTTCTAACATGCAGTCTCTTAGCTTGAAAGTTCCTTGATTTTCCATTTCTGAAATGACCTCCTTGCACATCCCCACAATTACCTCTTCCACGCAGGTGCATCTGCTCACACCCGTTTTGAGCACGGAGATCTTTGGAAGACAGAGAGGAGGCATCTGCCCAGATCTGCTCAGGGTCGTTCGGCAGTGAACCCCCAAAACCCCTAACACTGTGTTTCCGGTCTCAGGTATCACCGGTTATGGAAATCAAGTTCCCTGGGAAAAGCTAAGAAATGCCTGAAAAGGGTTTGAACAAAACAAAGAGGCACACTGATCAAGGGAAGGTGTGCTCAGAGGTGGAGATAATTCAGCGTCCAGTCTGTTCACACTGCATTTCAGCTTCATCATCTGGAGCCTTGGTACCTGGGGTATCCTACGAATGACGTGGAAGGATTCACAGTCCAGGATCCCGGGACAGCCAGCCCCTCCTCAGCAGCCCCATGGACCCTCCCTACATCTCACGGGGCTACTTCAGAAACAGCTCCAAGTTTCATCTCCATCTCCTTCCATGCAGCCCATGCTGCGTCAGGCTCTCTTTAGCAGTCAAACCCTCCCCCCACCCCCAAAAAAACAACACTCCCTTCCTCTTTTCTCCTCTCCTCCTAAGCCAGGAAACTTCCAAACTGCTAAAGGAATGGCCTTCTAAACACACATTGTACAACTGACCTAAAAAATAAAAACAAACAAAAAACAAAAACAAAAAGACAACCTGCCATCCATGGTCCCTGGGTGGATTCCAAAGGAGTACCAGGCAAGGGACTTTTTATTAAAATTCATTTACACTTTGTATTTTACTACAGAACAGGTATCTATTGTATTCCTATAGAAATATTTTAAATTCTCATTACGAAAGACAGTACTCTTCGAATATGTACTGTCTCTCCAGGTCCCAAAATAATCCCAAAAATTGCCATTTGCAGCTGAAATTTTTCATCACGGCCCCTCGGGATTTTTTCCCAGCCAACTTTACAAACCTCTTTCCCACTGCCCTATGCAGTAAGACAGGTGAAACATTTGTGATCTCCATGTCCTGTATCCTCCTGGCCCGCCCCTTCCTCTGGCTGGGGACCAGTTTCTTTACCAGAAAGCCACCCTCTCCTCTAAAGGAGGCTGCATTGAATGTCAAATGTTAGTCCCTTCAGAAGCCTGGCCTCCCCCACACAGGCAGGGTGAATATCCCTCCTTTAGGGCCCTCACCATCCGGGTCCTCTAGCTTCTATTTGTTATTAGGTTTAATATAACTACTGTTAATTATCCATTTTTTTTGTGGAACCACAGTTTTCTGAGGAGAGGACCTGCCTTTTTTGTTTATATCTCCAAGTTTAGCAAGCAAGCAGGGAATCGGCGGTGCGTAGCCTAGTCACATTTTAAACGAGCAACAAACTATTTACTCAAATGTTCCTACTTCCCTTTCATGTTGCATTTGGGGGGCTGTGCCTTTCATCTGCTCACTGGCGATGGGCTGACTGCCTACATCAGTGTGTACCCCTCACGCTACGTTCTTAACAATTTTGACCTTCACGATTACTTGTTTCTGTGCACCGAAGCCCTCCACCCTCAATTACATCTGCAAACGGACGGGCATGGATTGGAGAAGCATCTCAGCCTGCTTCTTCCAGCCGTCATGAATGACTTTTCACCAAGAATCATGAACACAGATAAAATCTCTCCAGTTTGACCCACACTCCTGTTAGACCAGCCCCTTGAGACTTCGTATATGGTTCTCTGACACCAGCATTTCCTAGAACGGACATTCAAGGAGAAGTTTACCTTCTCTGCCTCTTGAAACGCAGGTACATATGCAATGTCATCACTGCATTACCCACCGCGGGCACCACGTCGTAACACCATGTCACGTGTGTCTAAACACAGATGCGTGTCTAGTGTCCTGTGGGTTCCCTCTGTGTCCTTCCCTTGTCCTCTGCACCAAAGCAATTTAGTAACAGGTCGTTCTTTGTCTTTGAACCTATCAATTCTCCAAATTGCTTTCAGATTAATTTTCCTAAAGTCAGTCTTTGATCACAGTTTTCTCCATAAATGGCTCCTCATTCCCCCCTGTATGAGATCCAAACTCGGCGCTTTCACTGCCAGCATGCCTGTCCCCTGCTTCTCTGTGTTCAAGCTACACTGATCCCTCCCCTGACACCACTTTCCTCCCTCTGCCAGAGGACTTATCTGAAACTTGGAAACAAGGCAAAACATGTGGGCGTGAGTTCTTTCAAAATCATGGGGGCAAAAGCCATCCGAAGGTTTTCCGGAGCAGAGTGGCAGAACAGAACCTTCCCCACTGTTGGAAAGGTTCAATCCATGCATCTCACTAGGCAGCCATGGGTCCCTGTGGCTAGGGGGCCCATGAAGTGTGGCAAGTGCACCTGAGGAGGTAATTTTTAATACAATTTATATTCAGTTGAGTTACAGATAAATAGCCAGGAGTGGCCAGTCAGGAAGAAATAATTAATGTTAATATTGATTAAAGGTCTCAGACTTAGTGAAATTACTTGTCATTTGAGGATTTTTGTCCAGTAGATTATAATTTCTGTAAAAAGCCCAGCAGGAGCCATCTCTAAGTAGGATGCAATAAATGTCCACCTTTACGCCTGTCCCCTGCCCTTCTTACAAATCTAAAAAAGGATCAATTTTCCCTATTTCTACACTCCCTAATCCCCCTTGTCCATAAGCTTTTGAAGCCCAAATATCCCACTTCCTCCAGGAAGTCTTAACTCATCCATCCATCAAACATAGATCCTCTTCCTCTAAATTCCCAGTCCATTTTATTTACATTTTATTCCTGGTACTTAAGTCAGTTTCTATCCACCACGTCCCATGGACCTTTTTATCAAACCCATTTGACTTTAGAATTTCAAGGGTAGAGACTACCTTTCACTACGTTCATCTCTCTCCCTGTGTCAATGAGTAAATAATAGCAAATATGAAGGGAAAAGTCAAATGACTGGATGTGAAACGGATGCTGTAACACAGGAACGTCTTTTTACCTTGCAAACGGTAAGATCACAATAAACTGACCCGAAAATAACTTAATCTCTGCAACAATATAATGAGGAATGTTTTACCAGACCCATTAAAATGACAGGCAGGTTGATAATTATTTTCACAGTGTCGGGATTCCAAAACAAAATGTTTTCTCGGCTTCTGTTATTTGGCAATGCTAAATGACTGTTGTCAAAAGATTAAATATAATTGGCTATAAATCTTCATTTAACTACATTGCGTAGGGAAGGTTCCATTACAACAGCCATGTTTGTATCAGCGTTAGGAACACAGAGAGTCTTGTTTTAATAGTGTTAACACTGCTGAAATTATTGTTTATTCTACATAACCGCCTTTGGATTTGAGGGTGATGCCATTGATGGTCATCAGTGAATAGATGAGAAAGGCTGAAAAAAAGCTGCAGGCAATGAACTGGACCCTTCTGGACTCCAAATGGACAGCATGGCCCCTTCCCAACAGCCGAGGTCACCATTTGCAGGGTGCTCTGTCATTGCCTGAAAGGTACATTGACTCTGCTGCCCAAATCTTTCACGGTGATTAAAAAACCTGATTTCAGAAACAGTCCTTCCTCAACCCAGTTTGACGGACTTTTTAGGCAATGACCCGTGGTTTGATCACCTGTCCAAACCACCTGGTGGCTTGAATGCGATCGACTCACACTCTGGCAAAGGGGCTCTCTGAGGCTCCACAGACACCCTTGAACTTCAAATCTGCTGTCAAGTGGCCATGGAAGCTTGATGAACATCCTCCCCCTGACCTACCAAGCTTGTCATGACTGAGTGGTGAGGCCAGGCTGCCTGGCTATCCCGGTAGGAGTCGGCAAAATCTCACTCAAGATGAAATTCTTCTTTTGGTTATGGACTTCAACTTTGGGAAGTCAACAATTGGTACTGAAAAAGGGACTTTGTAGGGATGCCTGGCTGGCTTAGTTGGTTAAGCGTCCAATTTCGGCTTGGGTCATGGTCTTCAGTCCACGGGTTTGAACCCTGCTTTGGGGTCAGTGCTGAGAGCTCAGAGCCTCTCTCCTCTGCCTCCCCCCCAAAATAAATAAACATTAATTTAAAAAAAAAGGACTTTGGAAGAAACTAATGCTTCAGTGATTAAAAGAAAACTTATTAAATTAAATTGAATTATAGTAATAATTATGACATAGGAATTATATCAGGAAACTGACTCAACCCAAATTTAATAGTTAATTGATATACTGCAAATATTACCCAAATTATCAGGATATATATATATATATATGCATACATATATAAACACATATGCTATGCTTCTGTAAATATACACATACAACTAATACACATATCCTATAATTGAAAAATCTTTCTCCAACCAAGGATAACAATTTATAACAAAAGTGGAAAAATACTTTTTAGAAAAATTTAAAAATGCTTACTTTCCTACTTAATAAACAGTCATTAAAATATCTTACTTTAGGTTTTACTTATTTTATATATTTAGAAAATATTCCTATTTAATTTGTAAACATTAAGGAAAATATATAAACGTTTGCAAAAAGTTTCTCACATGGTAAGATCATTAGAGATTTTTTTCTTTGCCTTATTTACTTTCTGCCCTGCTATAGGAGTGAAGGGGCTAATCTATCTTAATTTTGTCTTGGCATTTTGTTTTCCTTGGATTTTCCAAGTTTGTTCTCTTTTACAATAAAGATACACTATGTTTTTAGTAATAAAAATAAACTTCTAAAACAACCTTGCCTTTTAAATTATAAAGAAAGATAACCTTTATAGAATAAATTCTCTCCGTATGTGTCTATTTATCTATGACCTATCTGTCTCTATCTATCATCAATCTATCATCTATTATCTATCATCTATCTATCCATCCATCCATCCATCCATCAGTTGATTGATCTGTCAATCTATCTACTGATCTATCTATTAATGCTTCCTTTGGCCTCTTTAAAGAGAAAGCCCAAGGTCATGGCAGGATGTGAAGGAAAAACAGAACAGAAAAAGTTACTGAGGCAAAAAAATAAATAAATAAAGTAGCAGAGAGGAAGGTGTAGAGATTAAAAAAAAAAAAAGACAGAACTGTCTAGAAGAAAGAACACAGAGTAGCCAGAGAACCATGGAAAAAAGAATGAATACTGAGAGAGAAGAATAAGTTTCATACAGTAAGACTGTCCAGGCTTGTGACCCCTGGAATACTGCTCTGTGACACCCAGGCTCTATTTCCCTGCTGTCACTCTAACAGCTACTGGTCCCGACAGGCCCTCCATGCGGTCTGTAAATCAAGGCCCGCGCTAGTCCCCTCCAGCTCTCCTCTTGTTTCCACTGTTTCTGCTCCCTCTTCCTACAGCCTCTGCGTGGAGGGTGCGGCGCTGCAGAGGCAACCACACTTCTGTCCCTTCCCTCACGCTACATGCTATGATTTCTCTGACTTGGTCCCTACCTTAAAAAAAAAAAAAAAACTATTAATAAACACATCAATTACATGACTACTTAAATGTCTATGGAAAGGAATAATCACTTTTAGCTCAAGAAAAAAACTCGGTATGAAAATGTCCCCTCAGGAAGGAGACAGACAGAAATGTGGGATGAAATTGCATCACAACATTTTGGTGACAGAAATGGGTGGTTCAGTGCACAACTGAAATAGAAGCCCTGCCCACCAGACTGAATCACAGCCGTCTGCTTTGGGGGGCCGGGTCGGATTCTGGCAGGACCGACCAGCAGGGTCAGTACACACAGCTGTCGAGAAGAAGAGCCACGGTCCAGAAACCTTACTGAGTGTCTCCAAGTCCTTCCTGGAGCGCAGTGGGGTCAGGATCGGAGGTGCTTCCAGAAGCAGGGAGCTCCCTACAGACGCAGGTGTGGGGCGTGGGGCGAGCCTGCCCCCGCTGAGGTGTGACACGGGGTGGGGGGGGTGGCATGTGGAGGCACACCACAGGGAGTGGATCACACGCTCCAGACAGAGGCACGAGAGCTCCGAGTACAGCTTGTTACCCACCCCCTGCTCAGAGGGGCCATGGAGCCTCCCAGATCAGGAGGCTGCTGGGACTTGTTTCTCGCTCCCTGGTCCAGGACATGTAGCAAAGGGAGGGATCGTGAGGCAGGCAGTCATCTACAGCGCTGGCGAGGACTCCGGCTTGGGGCAGGGTGAGCCTGTCCCCCAGAGCATCCTTGCCATGGGGCTGGGGCTGGAAATTGGTTATTTATTCAGCTGTCATTGCAACGTTGGTGTTTTTGAAGCTCACTGGGTAACTCTGATGCAGAGCAAGGCACGGAAACCATCGATAAAAAGATTCATGACATTCAGATGTGAATGGAGTGGACAGAGAACAATCATTCCAGGAAGAGAAGGCGCCCTATGCTGAGGGGGTCCCACTGAGACAGCGCTAGGACTCTAAGGACGAAGCCCCTGTGGGGGCACCTGTGCAGCAGGTGGCTCATGAGACGCCCGGAGCTCTTCATTCTGGCTCACCCAGGGCAGTGAGTTAAGGAAAGGTCATCTTCTTATCTCCTGCCTGTGTCCCTGCTGCCAGCCCACCTGCTTCTCTATTGAGCCAACTCTTTAAGAATCAACCTGCGACTCAGCGCGTCTTCGTGGCAACTTGCCCATATTTTCTACTAAAACCTCGTAGACGTGGAGCCCCGTAAAATAGTTCTTTATCTCCAAACCGCATAGGCAATGACCACACCGTTTAGTAAAAATAGTGGGAACCGACACGCCGTTTGCTCTTTAGCCCTTCAGTTTCCTCTGCTGTTCATTACTGGTTCTATTTCATTTCTAAATTGAACTGCATATTGTAAAATCTGGCCGAATAGATCTTTGTGTAGATACTGTGTCTTGCTTCTGCCAGAGATGATTTTTCATTCAGGGTGAACAGGAAAAGGCAGTGTTAGATACAAAATGCATTCACGTTTTAAAATAAAGGTGAGAAAAACACATGTGCGTCAATTCCACTGCCCTCCACAGCCGTTCGCTCCGTATCACAAACGGAGACCTACAATGGAGCCACGTTTGTTTGGGCTGCTACTGTTCCCTTGCTTTGATTCTCTGGCCAGGAAGTAATTACATTTTAGAGATTAAATGACGCTTGCATTGGGGGTGTGTCATGAAAATAGCAATAAATGTCACTGACCTGTAGGAAATACGCACCATCGTGCTTAGTGTTCTATAACCACTTCTTTGCATGAAAGTTAATTATAAATATCTTCTGCTCTGATGCCTACGACTTTGAGATCTGGGCCTACAATAAAACTATAAAAGAAGAATATACGTTCTTTATCTTATATTCCATAATAATTTTTTTATGACACACTCTATTGCTGTCAGATACCATTTACTGAGTGTCTCCTCTTGCGCTGACTCTGCGTCAGGTTCTGTAGAAGATCCCTGAGAAGTTTGTGTATCCATTTTATAAGTTCTACTGATGGGAAGTCTGAGTTTCAGAAATGCAATCTGCCCGGAGTCAGGTGGCTCTACAAATGCCATTTGTGGATTCAAACCCGGCTCACTGTGCTCAAGGGCCTTCCTTCTTTTGGCCCCGGCTCACTCCAGCTTTTTGAAAGGAGGCTCAATGCTTTAAAGGCAGTGTCTCTAAGAAACTAACATCAAACTTAAAAACTGGAAATGGGGGAGAGGTTGCAATTAATATAATTTTGGATTCAGGAAGAAACTGGATTCCAGTGCCTGTTGGGTCACTAGCAGCTATATGAATTCAGACTGTATTCAAAACTTTTGGCGCCTCAGTTCGCTATCCATGAAATGGGGGTAATGATACGTGCCTCCAGTTGGCCTGAGAACAATAACGGAAAGAACATATTTGATGGCTGGCACTTATTTCCAAACCTCCTGAGTGAAAATGGCAGGGATGAGACCCGCTGGGCCAGAACACATGCAGGGAAATCGCCACATAAGCTAAAGGAAGGACGAGACCAACTGAGTGTAAAAGGTCAAAGTTGAAGTACAAGGAGGTCGGCAACCAGCCCAAAGTCTTGATGGGCACAGAATGGGTCCCTTGCAACAAGTCAGGGGAGGAGCGGATAGTCCCTGGGGGAGAGTAAGTCAGAAGGCAGTGCTCATCGAATGTCTGAACTTGTCCAAGGGCATGACTTCAGTAGGGACTTTTCACGCAAGGGTCAGAATCAGGCGCCGGTAAATCCCCGGTAACGGGAGTGTGCGGTGAGTGTGTTCAGAGATAACGTCCACTCCTAACGCATCCGTGTGGTTTCGGTCAGCTGCCCTATTCCCTTGTTGTGCTTATGTCCGAGGGGTTACGTGACTCCCAGCAGGAGAGAATGGTGACTGAGCACGTCTGAAAACTTCTCTCATGTGTCAGCACACACTCGCGTGAAAGATCTGTTCCCCCTGCTCGAGTTCCTTTTGGAAGAACGCAGGGTACGCAGGATGCATATTCCACCCATGTTTCTTCCCAAGATGTATATTTATTAACAAACTATTTTCTTCTTTGTTTCCTTTCTTCTTCCTCACCCCCCACCCGGAGTATCTTGCATTTGCTGTTAATTGAAGACATTGAATTGGCAGAGAAATGAAATAGACCTTCTTCATTTTGACAATCATTTTGCATCTGTGTATTTCTTTGGCAGCAACTTGGCTGAGGAATGAACTCTGTTGAACTACAGAAAAATAGTAAGACCTTCCACAAGTCCTAGTTCCTGCCGTTGACTGCTGTCTGAAAACAAAGCCTCTGAACTTTTCAAATGAGTGTGCCTCCTTCAATAGTTCCGGATGCACTCAAATTTAGGGTAGCAGTGAAAACTGAATGTGGCCCAGGGCACAAAATATCATTCAGGTGATGCCACCGAGCCATGGCCAGAGCTTAGCAATGCTTTTCCAACCCATTCTGCCAAACATCCTACTCTCCCAAGCCGCCACTCACGTAGACCTTGCTTCCCAGCATCATTTCATTACAAAAACATAAGATGACTGAAAAGTATGTGAAGCTTATAATACAATGCTAATGGGGCAGAAGATGGGGATGCCAGAATGGTTCTTCACTGGTATTTGAGATATAAATATTCAGGCGACGCTCAGTGAATTCTGACATGCATTTTAACAAATGAAAATTAAGGGGAAATTGAAAGATGACATGTATTTGCTTTATCATGGTGAAATCTCAGCTTGATGATGACATCATCATGAAAAAGAAAGCCTTTTCAAAAGAATCAACAGAAAGTTAAAGGTATAAAGAATTCAGATACTGAGCTAGTTACACATACTCTCTGTGTTAGTGATTTCTACCATGATTTATATGTTGTGTTTGAGGAGAAAATACACATGATGGCAAAAATAAGAGCAGATTTTGTGGGGGAGTCTCAGAGTCAAAGGCTTTAGCTTGAATTTTAACTTTTTAGTTTTAGAACCTTGGGCAATAGTGGAGACAGAATTCTGTGACAGTCCCTGATTCCAGCTCCCTGGGACACATTCCTGAATAATCCTCTCACCTGGGATGTGGGTGAGCTCATTGAAAATGATCACCTTTCATTATATGGCAAAGGTGAAGGATTTTGTAGATGTACAGGAGGTCCGATCTGTGGATCTGGAGTGAGTAAAAGGGAGAGACACCTTGGGTGAGCCTAGCCTCACCACCTGATGCTCTTATAAATGGGCCCCATGTCTTTTCTGAAAGAAAATATGAAAGACACAGTATCTCTTGCTGGCTTTGAAGTGTTGTAAGAGTGTAAGAGTGTCCATGAAAGGGCCACATGGTGGAACATTGGGAACCTCAAAGTGCTGAGCACAGCCCTGCTGACTACCAGCAAAATAGCAGGACCACAGTCCTACAACCGCAGGAACTAAATCCTGCCAACAACATGCGGCAAAGGAAAGGAACTCCAAAAGGGACACTTTCAGTGCAGCCTGTGGGAACCTGAGCAGAGGACTCAGCCACATAGTTCTTCAGAGAACTATGAGATCATAAAAAGATAGGTTGACGTGAGCTGTCTACTTAACCTCATATGCATCGGTTTTCATACATGTAAAATGGAGATCTCAGTAGATTGCTGCAAGGACTCAATGTGATTAAACTCTCTCCCAGCAGATGCCTGGCAGGTCGGAAGAGCTCAGAAAAGGTCATTGTGGTACTAACAGCACTATCAGCAGTAGCAGCATAAACTCCAGTAATTATAAAATTCTAGAACACCAGGTGTGCTTACAAACAAAACAGAGAAATAGGCAATGCACCTGTATCCTATAGGTTACCATTTGACTAAATTTTTAAAGCACATTTTTATTTATTTTTTGAAAGTGAGAGCAAGCATGAGAGACACAGATAGAGGAGAAAGAGAATCTCAAGCAGTACTCCACTAACAACACGGAGCCTGATGCTCCAAGAGCAATAGATTATTCCTAGTCTACAAATACACTACATTCTTTGTGTCTTTTTCAATGCATGGCTCCTTCCCACTGACATGTCAATTCCACATCTCTACCTGAAATGTCTATTCATTCTTCAATGCCAGGCTCAGTTTGTACGGCATTACAATGTCCGGGGACTATGCTAATCCCTTCATAAGTACTATCACGTCAATAACAATGACACGAAATAGCCACTACTGTTGTTCCTCCTCACCCTCTTCTTAAAGGACAGGAAATGAAGGTCCAGAAAGACTAGCTGCCCGAGCTCGTTCAGAGCGAGATCTGACCTGAGCCAGCTGTGCTCCAGTCCATGCTCCTGACCATTAGACTAAGCTTCACATTGATGGCCTCCTTATAAACTCATTCAGATCTAGTTGCAATGGATTTTTCTTTTATCTGATCTATTATACACATGTTTTGACGAGTAGGGTTTAAGACCAGCCTAAGCTGAGTTACACCTGGCATATGGAGTTTGTGTGTTTGCTTGTTTTATTTTGGAGAGAGAGAATCTTAAGCAGGCTCCATGCATGGAGCCCAACGCGGGGCTGGATCCCATGATCCCAGGATCATGACCTGACCTGCTCACCCGACTGGGCCACCCAGGTGCCCCTGGCATATGGAGTTTGAAAGCAAACTTTAATACATTTACATCTATATGAGGAAGGGCACATTGGAGAAAAAGTTTAATCCATGCCCTCATTTACATCTGCCTGATTGGAGGAGAGGCACCAAAGGCAACAATTTGGGAAGGTTTAGGGCTTCAGGAGGGACTCCATGAGGGAAAGAGGATTGGGACTGGATGCGGCACCTTCTGGCCACAAAGCCGCTCCGACTATCTCCTCCGCTATCATTTATCCCGGCAATGACAGGAGGGCAAGAAACAAACACAAAAGCTGCCACTGTAACACCCAGGGCACAAGTGGCCTTGCCCTTAGTGCTCTACGAGCCTCACGCAGAGGGAAAACGATTTCCTTGCCTCGTTGTGTGTACGTGCACGTTGTCTCCGGCCCAGCGTGGCGGTGGCGGCGGTCTGCGGTCTTTCTGTCCTAGGGGAGAGGCCTGGCAATTGCGTGAAATTCGGCCGATTGTAGGCACTGACTGTGCTCTATTTTGAAGCTAAGAGATGGGAACACCTCTCATCTCTCTGGTATCTCTGATGTTTTGGGGGAGAAACAAATTTTAATTAAAGGAAAAGTTCATGTGAATTTATTTTGCATAATGACCTTATGCTGCCAGAGCCAGTGAGATCTGGAGCCCATGATATCCGTGGAGCCGGTGGTCCTCACCCCCAGCCTCCCAGCACTGGGGGCCTCCAGAGAGCAGGGCCTGTGCGCCCCTCATCTCTGCACCCTTCAGGGAGCCTGCCCTAATGCCTTACACTCAGGAGACGCTTAATAAATGTGCATTGGTTAAGGAGGAAAATATTTTTATAATTCCGCAAGAGCTAAATTACCAGCAGATGTAGCTAATGTGTTTAACTTTAGAAAACATGTACTAGGGAATCTAATACAGAAGAACAATGGGAATTGACTTTGGAAATAGTTAATAACTGATCTAAAAATGAACTGCTGGCTACCGAAAATAATTGCGAAGAAAAGGAAGTGTAAAGTCGAAATCTGGCTAATGAGGAGATATTGCTTTAAGGAAAAAGAACAAATCTGAGCAGTGTTTAGGGTTGGGAGCTACTCGATTAAACAAACCTGATCTTACAGCCGCCCGTGTTATTCAAGAAAGAAAATATTTAACTACAATAGCTAGTGATAGCATTTTAGGTGCCACGTTTTTTAACTTTAGAAATGGCTCCTTTTGCTTCTTAAGACGTGTGGCAGCCTCTATAGATTTCCAGCCCATCACTCACAACCCCGTCCTGAGTCTGACTCCTTACTAAACTCCACTCTCCTTGTTGGTGGCGAAGTCTTACTCATCTTCTTATCAACAGTGTCCAAGCACCTACGTGACAAACAACAGCCTCTCAGTAAGCGCATACCAAGGGAATACAATGCCTTCAGCTTTTTACAAAATTTAGAATTGCTGGGGCGGCTGGCTGGCTCAGTCAGTTAAGCCTCTGACTTAGGCCAGGTCATGATCTCACATTCGTGGGTTCAAGCCCCGTGTCGGGCTCTGGGCTGACAGCTCAGAGCCTGGAGCCTGCTTCTGTGTGTCTCTCTCTACCCCTCCCCCCATCATGCTCTTTCTCTGTATCAAAAATAAATAAAACATTTAAAAAATTTACAAAATTTAGAATTATTAAACCTTTCAAAGTGGTTGTCTTGGCTTAAACTCTTCTGAACACCAACACACCGAAACACAGCTCTCTCTGATGATGGTGACATGGAGAGGGTGCGGCACCGACAGCGCGTCTCAGTCAGGCATGGCTCTGCACCTGCCAGGAGGACCCCTTGTCACCCTCAAGTCCTGTGAATAGAGGTGCCGTGGGGGCGGCAATCTGTCCACCGTGTCCGTGGCCACGCCCGACGGCACAGCTCACTAAATGCCTGTTTGTTGAAGAAATGGATGAAGAAACACGAGTGACTCTGCAATGACTTCTCTCGAGCCTCCATGCAGCTCTTTTAACTCCACCGAGTCTTCTATGCCAATCTAGGAAACCGCCACACAATACTGTCTCCTAACATAGTTTCCTTGTAATTACCATTCTGTTGTGTGTGGGGGCTATTTTTCCTATTTGTGCGTGCTTCTAACAGCATGGGAGGGAGGGGAAGGGGGCGGACAGAGAGGGACACCCACCACACCTAAGGAGCGAGAAGTCTCCTTCCAAGCTGCACTGAGCCCTTTCCAGATGCCTGGTATCAGGGAAACAGCCAGACCTTTCCATGAGGGCATCCTAATGGGGAGATGCTCGGCAAATGATGAAAACCGTCATTAGCAGTGGGGCCACTGGGTCAAGTTACCTCCTTCCCTCGCTGGCATGAGCTGCTGTTCAGAGGAAATCCCGAGGGGAGAACAGAAGCCTCTCATTCTCCTGCTGCCCTGATGAAAGGCCAGGCAGGATTGGCTTCTTGCATTGTGGCCCCAAAGGCTTTCCTGCCCAGGCAGGGGAGGGCAGTAAGGAAATAAACAAAATATTTATCTGCATTTAGCTTAACTATCACAGTTACGTGCGGAAGGGACATATGACCTGCAAATATAAATATTTAGGTAGCTGGCCCCATTGCTCTGCACTACAGTGTGTTCCCTTGACTTTCCCCCTCTTCCAGTCATTGACTAGTTTCTTCATTTTTAGCTACCCAACATTTTGAAAATATGTTTTTTTCCCTTCTAAATGCAACAAAGCAAACCACTGAATATGTTCTCTTGGTTTTCATTATCTGGAATAACTAAATTTTTTTTTTCTTCTAGCCCTTCCTATATCCATTAGAACCCAGTTCCTGAAAATCACGGTTTTTCAAAACCCCAACCATATCCCATTATAGTTGTAAAGTAAGAAACTCTGTAAATGATCGATAAATCCAAAACCCACAAGCATTTCTGTTTTACTTTAGAAATATCTCAACTATGTAAGTCCCAAATTATGAAATTATAGTGTTGATTTTCACTTTGTACTTTGACTTTGACATTAAGTCGGAAAAAATGACAGGCAGATTTTACGTTAACTTATCTTCCTCTCCTCTTGTCCTTGAACTGGGAAGTCATGCTTAGAAAACAAAACAAAGCAAAACAAAACAAAACAATATTGGATTTCTACCATTCTTATTCCCAAATGACATGTAAAAGCCAAAGTGAAATTAACTACTTAGTAAAATACGGTGAGAGACTATCACAGTCTCTTATATCCATAGAGAGAGCCCCAAAGACTGAGACTATGCATGTATACACATGTCTGTAGTACGGACACATTAAGGGGACAAATGAGTGGAATAGTTGTTGTTGTTAAGTAGCTCCCTTTAGGAAAACAGAATATTTAGTAATTTGATTAACTTAAATGTCTGATTGTTGGGGTTATTTTCCCAAATTTGACTCTAAATGTGCAAAGTCCAGGATATTAGTGACGATAGGAGTCTCCAGATTCAAGTTGCGGAAACCTCACTACAGAGATCATTCAATGTGAAACACATAAAGCAAAATTTCAGTGCAAGAGGGGTTGGCCACATAATAAAACAGATGTCTTTCCTCTTTATTTAAGAAGATATGTTTTTTGGTAGACATTTCAACTGATCCACAAAAAATCCCTACATGCAAATCAAGTTATTTATAAGGCTCATCAGAAGGATAGTGGAATTAATTCTATAAAACAGATTTTGTTGGAAATAGGAAGTAAGAGCATTGCATTTGTAAACTAAACCATAAATGAGTCCCTAATAGTACACCTGGTCACGCATGCACATGTGCCAATGGGAGCTGAAGACTGTCCCTTCCCTTCTCATGAATAATAAATATTGATAATAACGTCCATAAAACAAATTCTCTGTATAAATGTAAAGTTTCATTAAAAACTTGACACTTGAGGCTACACTTCATTAAAATGGAAAACAAGAAATTCAGGGGAATTTTTTTTTTTAGTCCATTGATCTCTCACTTTGTTGAAAGACAATTAAATGGTTTGAAATGAATGCCTGATAAATATGTGAACTGATTGAAGCCATAAATATCTTCAAAGAGCTATTCAAAGCTTATGAAAATCCTTTTAATGAGGTGAAAACATGAAAATTAGCTCTACTTAAATGCCTAGGAGAGCCCAATATTGGATTTCACATGTTGACTTACAAACATTGTTTTCAGTCTTCTTGAAATAGAACTCCAATATTAACATTGTTCTGTTTTTGAAATCTTTCTAGATTTCATAGAGTCAGGTACAGTCACCAAGAATAGATCCTCCAATAACCTAAGCCAGGCAGTGGGGTTCTGCACAAAGCACCACAGCTGTTTCCTTGCCATGTTCTATGCCGGATCCTTTGCCGAACTCCAAATGTTGGAAGACATGATGATCCAGTCCATGGGCCTCTTTTTTTCCTATCTATACTCACTTGCTAGGTGATCTTCTCCAATCCCATGGCTTTAAATATTTATACTTTGATTTCCAAATTTACCAAATGACCAAATAGTCAAAATTGAGCTCCAGATTTGTACAGCAAATTGCCTCCATACCTCATCTGCACTCATTGGCATCTCAAAACAGTATGTCCAAGTTAGAACTTGTGATTACTCATCAATAAAGCCCACTTCCGTCTGGTCTTCCCTACCTTAATAAAGAACATCTCCATTTCCCACACATTTAAGACACATGTCTATGAATCATCATGAATTCCTCTATTTCCATCACACTCCACATCTAATCCACTGACAGATACTACTGGTTCTAGCTTCCAAAAGTCTCCAGAATTGGACCACTTTCAAAGCCGTTCAACCCTAATCAAGCTACTGCCATCTCTTACCTGGATCCCCATAATCGCTTCCACCCTTTCCATTTCTGTTGCCCAAGCCATTTTTCTACAAGAGGCTAGAAGGGCTGTTTAGAAACATAAATTAGATCTTGTAACTCTGCTGCTCACTATCTTCTGATGGCTTCACATCCACATACGATACACACATCTTCCAGATCTTACATAATCCTATCTGGCCTTTCTCCAGCTTCATCACCTTGTACCCCGATCCAGACACATTAAATTTCTTTCTATGCCTCACATACGCCAAACTCAGTGCCTTCACTTGTTCTTTGCACTTGGCATTCCCTCTTCCCTGTGCTGTTCTTCTCAGTGTTGCATTATCGGTTTCCTCCATACATTCAAGGGTCTACTTAGCGAGATCACTCTTCATCTGAACCACTTGCCCTTCACTCCCCAGCCTTCCAACCTATTTTTCCTTTATTTATGGCACTAATCACCAGCTCAAGTTACATAATGAATTAATTTAGTTACCTGCTTATGGGCTATCTTGCCCGATGGTCAGCTCTGTGTATCAGGGACCCTGTCTTCCATGTCTGCCATTATATCCAAGTACCTAGTACACTACTGGCAAAGGGAAGGCACTCTATAATTATTGCTTTTTCTGAAGGAAACATTCATGAAGGTATACCCTTTTCCATCATCTGTGTGACTAAACAAGTCCCATAATCTATTACTGTAATGCAATGTAAAGAATAAATAGTTATGACTTCGAATGGCAACGTTACTAGTTTTTATCGAGTATATATACATACACATGTATATATCTTAGTTAAGCAATTAATTATTATTCCATTGGTCTATCAGGGGACAATAAACACATGAATCAACCATAGGTGTGTCGCTCTGTTGCACGTGAGCCTACTTGTAGCATTGACAAGAGCCACCATTCACAGATGGGGATGCACCCTCTTGCTTTTGGTATATTCCAATTCCCCAAGTTGGTTAGAAAAATCTCCTGAGTCAAGTAGGAAGGAGGACACCCACTTTGAAGTGGGTTATTCTACTGTCTTCTTGCTGTGCAGAGGATGCCTCATAGTTTTGACACTGATTGTGCAAGAATTTTGGGAGATGCACAGTCATGAAAGGCTGCTGGAAGGCAGCTGGGAGCCAGGCTCTTCGTGGTAGGAGCCAGGGAAAGAGCTAAGGGAAAGACACTTGGCTGATAACCAATGTCCTAAAATGCTCCACTTTCATTTAGTGCTTGTTACTATTACAATTTTCATAATGCTTATCAGGGACAGTTAGGCTGAACGTTTCCCCTAGGACTAGTCTACTGACTTCTACTTTCATTTTATCATATTTTAATAGAGGACAGTGTACATAGCTTGAAGATAGGAATCTATACAACTGTTGATAATAGAGGAGGGTCACAGAAATCTAATAACAGCCTGTAGAGAATAACATCCTTGCTTTACTATCATGCCAAGTCAATTGGATTCCACCAGGAACTCTTCCTGTTAATTCACTGCTCCGACCTTGCACCAGGCAAACCAATGCACAGCGAATGAGAAGGTTTTCTGTGGCTCTTTGAAGGAGTACTTTATAAAAATTCTATGCAGGTCCACCTGAAAATAACTTTAAATCACTATTGTAGCTCTCTGGTTTTCTTTCCCTCCCATAAAAATATTGAAAATAAAATAGTGGATTCAGACACCTGCCTTCCCCATGTGATGCAAATCCACAGATTGGCCATTTCTATACTAAAGCAATGCTATAGATAATGGAATAATTCCATAGACAGTTTATCAGCTTTCTCAACAAAGAAGGAAAAACTCACTCTTTTGGAAAAAAATCAAACAAATATTCCCCCTCCCTCCCTCCCTCTCTCTACTGTAAGCTTCCAAATAAAATACTTTGGAGTGTAAGAGATCATTAACGGATACAAACACAAACCCCCCACTTCATTCTCTATGCAGTTTTCTTAGTGACAATAAATTCCCATTGAAATATTAACACCTCTCATTGTTTATGGAGAAAACTTATTTTTCATAGGAAAGTCTAATTTGTTGCCTCCCTGTTCTGAAGAATACTTGTATGACAAATAGATTTCAAGGAAGTTATAGCTGTGTCTTAATAGACCAACATACTTTTTAAATAGGGAAGAAATCCTTGAGAAAAATTTAGCAGTGGTGTTTCATTTTCCCTAACTCCCCAAAGCCTTTGAAGATGAAGAAATGCTTTTTATTTATGCCTAGAACAGCAAGAAAGTGATACGGCATAGAAGTTAATCCTTGGAAAGACAGAACAGAAAATAACAACTACCTTCCAGATCTATAGCCAGAGCAATCGAATACCACTATTCTAGGTCATTTGGGAAAATAACCTTCCTGCACATAGTCTGATCGTGGAAAAATTACTCTCACATGGCAAACTCATTCAATCAATTAATATAAAACATGTCAAGGCTTTTGTATTATGAAATTAAGGCATTACCTGTTTATTCATAAGTCAGAAAATCTAACTCAATCACATTAGCCATTGTCTCAAGTGACTAGATCCATCCTGAGACAGAAAACATTAAATCGAGCAAGGCAATCTGTCCCAGAGAAGACAGGAAGGAAAAGGCACTCATTGGCACCACGCCGCCGTGTTCTGGAATTCCACTGGCCCCACCGAGGACAAGGAGTGTGGTTGACAGAGGCTGCCCCGCCATCTTGGTAGTCATACCGTGACATCCCCGGCCGCCCCACAGAGCTCCGAAGGATGGAACTGTGTCACCCTGGCTACATTCACACCCCCCTGCCTCCCAGGCAGGTTGTAATCCTGGCCCTTGGAAATGCATTTCTAATGTGGCTTCAGAATAAGTAATGGCTTCCACAAAAAGGGGAGAGGGGACTGATCTCAGGGTTAAGAAAAACAAAGGTGGATGCGTGGCTACTCATGAATTTAGCTCAACGAGTTCTCCATCCTTTGCTGCCATATTCTTGACCCTGAGTCGCAGCCTTTTGGCTGAACTACAAGGGTTCCAGTGCAGTCCCCTCCCCACACCTGGCCACGGGTTTTTTTCTTCTGCAGTCACTGCCTTGCCTTGGGAGGGGGTGGCGATAAGAGAGGCAGATTCTGCCGCCCACTGCCCCGCTCTGTGGCTCCTGTCCCCCCGCCCCCCGCCCCCAAATATAGCATAACTTACCGAATGGTGGCCCGGATGTCCGGGAAAAGGGACCCTTTCCCGCAGAACTGGCAGATTGATTGCCTTTTCTTTCACTTTCCTGAACACGGGCTTACAGTAGAGCAGTAGTCGGGTATGAAGTCATCAATTTGCCTCAGGTTGAGATTAAATCAGTCACTTCAAACATTTTAATATTAACAAAAGGCTTTCTGTGATTTCTCCCCCCTCTCTGCTCTGACTTTATTCCAGGGCTGGAGATCACAGGGGCTTTGACAAGCTGGTCAGTGATCAGGCGCCACCATAATCAAGTGAGAAAAAAAAATCCCAACAAGACCTATCGCGCATGTTTACACCACAGGACTGTTTAATGCCGTGTCTACGCAAAATGTGGGTTGTAAACTATAGAGACTGTGGAGGACGTTAATTAACACAGATTGTAGAATTGACAGCTCATTAACAAAGAGATCAGTGTCAGATCTTATGTTTGAAAACCTACACTTGGATCAAAAACAAACATCATGGTAAATAACTGAGTAAAAGTTGAACCACCAGCACAAAAATGGCTTTCTTTCTTCTACGTAAATATCACCACAAGCACTGCTGAACAACTAGATTCCCTTACAAAACACTGAGATAGCAATAAAATAATTCAATAACACGGGGAGACTGCTAAAAGGAAGCCTTAGATGGACTATTATAGTCATCGTTATATACACAGATATACACTGCAAAAAGATGTGTACCTGATTACTTCAGTATTAACTCTCTAAAGAAAAATATCTTAAAAATGTCTTCCATATCTATGTGAAAGGTTATTCACTAGTTTTACCTGATGACGAATATGATATTTAGAAAAATATATACTGATTTTAAGGTAAAAGGTATGCATTTATTATAATTACTTTAAGTACTGTATTTGACTGACAATACATAAAATAGAAACCGATCCGTTGATCCCACCTCAAGAAGCTTATCCTGTCTATAAACAGCACACATCTGCATGGACAAGACGCTTTCTGGAGCAGTGTTAGAAAAGCAGTAACTCGAATAAAAACGAATGATCATCTATACGAGATGGAGTCAATGAATTATGTTCCATCCATACAAACAACGGAATACTCTACAACCGTTAATGCTGGTGTGTGATAAGAAAGCAAGTATTCTCCATTGCAGGGACAACGATGGTTAATTTCAATCACTGAAAACACGATTATTCCGCTGCTTTTGGCAGCCATGGTATTGAACACCCCCGTTTATTTATATATCCAATAAATGTTTATTTTATGTTCAGACACTATGTGCCAGATACATGTGCTGATAAACAAAATGGACTTGGGCTTATAGACACTACAGAGTTAGTTAGAAACATAAATATGTCATTGTAATCAATCCCATGATGGAAAACCACAAGATGCAACCAGAGATCCTAACACTGGACCTAATATGGGTTGGAGAAGGGGAGCAGAGAATACATTCCTAAGACATGACAGGGATGCTGAGAACAACAGCGTGTCCTTGGCATAGTCCTGGGACTGACACGTGCTCAGTCTGGGGCTTGGCTGCACCTGCACTGAGTGAGGGCAAGGGTGAGGGATGGGACCAAGCAAAAGTGGCAGCTGGGTCCCAGTGTGCCGCATCAGCCAGGTCTAGGATTTTGAATTTTGATTCAATGAGTTCACTGGACTCATTGAAAGGTTTGAATCATTTGATTCATTGGAAGGATCTGCCATGGGGATAAAAGCTTGAGTCACATTTTTAAATTAAATTCAAGAATCACTAATCATATGATGTAATATTTGACAAGCCACAACTGGAAAGCTGTCCTTTGCAGTAATGGCAGCGTGACCTTCAGGCTGTGTGGACACGTGCCCCTTATCACGACCAACCTAGACCTCGGTTTTCTCATCTGTAAAGCAGCTGGTGGGTGGGGTGATATCACTGCCCCTCTGGTTCACGCACAACTTGGCATCATGGGGACATTATTTAGAGATGCTGTTGCCGCGGTTACATTTTTACCAGCATTAGGTCAATAAAATAGAGCTTCCTACAAAATAGTACGAAAAGATTGTTTTGTTATTGTTGTGATACACAAGAAAATAGTTGAATCAGAGGCTTAAGGGATATTTGGCATTCGACTAAGTTTTAAAATACGAAGCACAGAAACGTACTGCTAAATCCTACCCTCCAGGATGCTTTTACAAGTTCTGCTATTGGGAGTAAACTGGGAATCAGAATGGATTCCCAGCTCCATAACTATTAGGTTGCCTGATATTTCTAGTCAATCAATATTCTTATGCGATGGCAATGTTTAACACTCTCTGAGTGTCTATGTGGTTTGGAGTCAAACCATAAATAAGTATGACAAGCCCGCCCTTCGCCCTTGTTCTGGCAGCCTGCACAAGTTATATAACTATCCGTGAATAACACACATTAAAATCCTTATTGACGATGTTGACTTTTTTAAGTTATTTATTTTTAGAGAAAGAGAGCATGAAAGCAGGGGAGGGGCAGAGAGAGAGGGAGGGAGGGAACCCCAAGCAGACTCCACTCCATCAGCACAGAGCCTGACATGGGGCTGGATCCCAAGAGCCCCAAGATCAGGATCTGAGCCGGTGTAAGCTTAATCAAAGACGATACGGGATTTTATCTGAGCTCTCTGCTCCTGGAAACAGTGAAGACTAAAGGAATTTTCACTCTTTTGTGTTCTGGAAAACAGCTTATTGTAAGGAACGACCGTTCCGCATGAAGGTCTCAGACGTCCCCCACCTCGTTTATGTCTAAGGACAGACACGGACCCTCCAAACTCCTCTTCTTTGCTTCACAGATGATTCGCTAAACCGCTTATCCCCACGGACCAATCAGAACACAATGCGTGTAACCAAACTTCCGTTAAGTTTCTCTCTTTCCTCCAAGTCCCTGAACTTGGGTCCACCTTCAGCCTCAGCTAGGAGACAGCCCCTCCGAGCACAGGCTGGCCGCAGGGGACAGGAGTCTGATCTCCTGTCATGTCACCCTTTCCTTCCGCCTCCACACCATTCTTTCTAGCCTTGTTTCCGCCTCTCTGTTAAAACCAACCGACCAACAAAACCTCTTTTCCCTAACTTTGAGAGGCTCGCAGACCTTCTGGTGAGAACTTTCTGCCCCTACGTTGGTGCCCCTGCCCCTAATGCAAGAGCCCAGCCCCAGCCTGGCCAATAATCCTTTCCAGCAAAGCTGCCCCTTATTAACTGGGGAGTTATTTACTGTTTTATCTGACAACAGGGACAAGAATTCTGTCTTGGGAGGTCAGACTGGTTCGTTGTTTCTCAGTATCTCCTAACTTTCACTCCAGGATTTGGAAAGTCATGCTTGGTGTAGAGGGGGAGATGTGATTATTAGACAATAAAAGGCATTTTAAATCACCAAAGAAACCTCCACACATCATTGGGCAAGATCCAGAACATGGAAAAAAGTCAGTGAAACAGTAACAACAAAACTACCTACCCACAAAGGAAACATGATTTACATAATCAGTTCATGCTTTTCTCCTTCGTGTTATGGAAGTTTCTTTGTTTACATGATCTCTAGTGGTCTGTTAAATGCTCGCAATGCATCGGTGCTTTTCTGAACAACAGTTTGTTAGGAATGAAAAATGCGTTACCCATCAATAGGAAAGGCAGCTGAAAGATTAGAATAAAGAAATGAGTTGGTCTGCAACACTTCTTTGGTTTCAGCCTTAGCTCTCAATCACAAGAAGGGGGTCTAGAAGGAAAGCCACGCTTTCCATTTTTAAGAACATTTTAGCAATAAGCAAATAGTGACAAAACTATTTGAAAAGGTGATGAGTTCGTGGTATTTTGCATCACTCTGAAGGTGAGCTATCCAGGAAACCCAGATGGTATTTCCAAACCTATAAAGAGTGATTTTAGGGGCGTCTGGGTGGCTCAGTCAGTTAACTGCCTGACTTTGGCTCAGGCCATGATCTCACAGTTTGTGAGTTCGAGTCCTGTTCTGTGCTGACAGCTCAGAGCCTGGAGCCTGCTTCAAATTCTGTCTGTATGTCTCTCTCTGCCCCTTCCCTGCTTGTACTCTGTCTCTCTATCTCTCTCTCAAAAATAAATAAACATTTAAAACATTTTAAAGGAGTGATATTATTTCAATGTCAAGTATCCAATACAATGTAAGGGGCAGGAGCATTCCATGAACTCTTGTATCCAGATTCTGGCTATGGGGTGGGGAGAAAAGTGGGTGCCCGAATCCAGGGCCTAGAGATGTCCTTGTTCCATGCGGTGTGAGACCCAGGAAGCGACACGTCATGGCACTCAGGCCAAGAGGGTGCAATGTGTTCCCAGGAAGCCGGAATGAGAAGTAGGAAACCTGACTTCTAGGGGGACTTCCTATCACTATCCTTATCAGCAAAATGAATCATGTCAAATACGCCAAATATGCTGACTTGCACACATTTGCATGTGGCTTATGCATGTTTACATCTTTTGCATCTACAAAGAAATCCATAAATACTTGCAAGGATGAACTAACTCCATCACTCTAGTCAGACCCTTGAACAAGCATTTCACATACTTAATCTTTACAACAGAAAAGTGAGGAAGCTATTATTATTCCCATTTTACAGACAAGGAGCAAAGACTCAAAGAGTTGAGTGATCTTCCATGAGGTCCCATGATGGCCAGAACTCAACACTTGACTGACTCCAAAGTTCATGTTCCATGCTCCTAACTACTCTGGTTCTGACCCAGAACATTCTGGTGAGTTTCCAGTTGTTTGTAGAGAAACAAAAACAAAATCAAAGAAAGGATGTGTCAACATGAGAATTTAAAAAAAAAAAAAAAAACCAGGTCTCATATTCTTACTTCAGTGCTACTAGTACCCAGATAAGAATGATGTTTCAGGTCCGTTGGAGACCCGGGTACCAATGTTTACAAACATCGGCTCCGAAACGTCCACTCCATGAAAAGCATTGGAAAAGCACCTGAACTGTGAGGAGTAAAGCAGGTAAGAGGTGACTAGAAGCTAAAACCCAAGTGTGTGCAGAAACCACAGCTGGCCTTCTGTGCTCATGAAACCCACAGGGCGCCTTTGTCAACTGTCCCCACACTGTGAGAAAGGGGTCATTCGCGACGATACTGAGATGGTCAGGATCGTTGAAATTTCCTTCCGTGATGCACAAAATGAATGTCCAGGGTTAATACACCGAAAAGACTCAAAATACCTCTCTGAGAGTACAGGTAAGAGAGGGGAATGCTTAAATTACGATTTCAAGTTAGTAGCTGGATAATAGTAGAATAATAAATAAACCATGGAGTTGATATTCAGTGCTAAGCCTTTTCCATGGCAAACGCATTCTTATTTCCTAGGACGTAGGAGCGAAGTTTGCAGGACAAACTTTCCTGACCAAACAGGAAATGTTGGCTGTCAGATCAGCAAGCTAATCTCCCCACATTTCTTTTTCTATTTTATTTAGATTTTTCCTGACTCTAATTTGTTTCTATCTTATTATATTTCATGTGTTCTTATAAACTTCTTCAAATAGTTTTGGCATAAGGGGCTGTGAGCATGAATACCTAAAGATCTACGTTTGCATTGTGAACTCGAATTATAACGGCATACTAAATCTTGCTAGTATGTGAATATAACCATGACTATCATGGATTTACAGCTTATGTGGAACATAAGAGTTTTAGATAATTTTTTAAAATTCATTATCAGGTTCGCTCACCTATAGTGTAGTCTGGCCTTTAGGAATAGATTCCCGTGATTCATCACTTACATACAACACCCAGTGCTCTCTTCCGACAAGTGCCTTCCCCATCCATCACCCACCTCCCCCTTGACCCCTGACCTCCATCAATGCTTAGTTTGTTCTCTGTATTTAAGAGTCTTGTACGGTTTGCCTCCCTCTCTGTTTGTATCTTATTTTTCCTTCCCTTCCTTCATCATCTTCTGTTTAGAGTTTTAGATTAAAATTTCCATGCAATGCACATGGCAGTCCTCTTGTACTGGCCACTTCTCAGAGGGTGAAGTGGAGGCCCAGGGCAGACAACCACCACCAAGTAGAGCTCAGCTCCCTCTGCCTCCCAGTGGCCGTGGACCTCTATTCCGTGGGAGCTGAGGGGCTGGCCTCAGTCCTGTCTACCCTCACTGCCCAGTCCCAGTGGATGAGAGACTCCAAGGATGCATCCATGGTACTTGAGGATTCTGTTTTCAGCCCTTCCGGGGAGACCCGGCAGGGCAAATCTAGTTAGGGTTGAAAACAGCCTAGAACAGAAGAGCACCAATACAAAGGGGCTTGCAGGTGTTGGGTCCGATGACATTTAGCATTTTGGTCCAGTCACTATTCTGTACAGTGTAGCGGCCCCGAGACTGTGAAACTAAGAGCGAACACTAGAACCTTGGGCTTCCCTGATGTAGGTGCAATCTGTCTTCGCTGCTTCTTCCGCTAAGGGCATCGTAGGGGAGCCGCTTCCCCGAATCCGGTCTCCCAGGGCCAGTAGGCCAGGTCTGTGGTTTGCGACACAGGGTCCTCCCAGCACGCACGTGTGGAAGATAAGAAATGTCTAACAACTTGCCGATTAGTGTAGTTATTCCTAACTGGTCTCTTTCATGGACTTGGAATATGGTTTTGTAACCAAGCCAGTGACGCATTTTTTCACAGACTTCCCAGCAGTTCTTAGTCAAGAGTTAAGGAGAAAAATAAAATTATGATAAAATTAAAACCATTGAGAAGTACAATATATTTGCTTTTGTCAACTCCTGGGTAATGGATCCCTTCAGCAGATACTTTTGAATACTGCTACGCACATGATACTCAAAGTATAATCACTGGGGTGAAACACATCCGCAAAGACTTTATGCTCCATCTTTTTCTTCCCATATGTGATCCGCTTGTGGGTTTGTGGCAACATTTTTACTTTAAGAGGAATTTTATCTTTTGCAAAAACGTTGGAAGCATTAATGAGTAATTGCTATATTTCTCATAGCTACTGGGGTGCAATCCATTTGTTTCTGTTGAAAATGAAATCTGAGGGGGCTACTGGGTGGCTCAGCCCATTTAGACTCCGACTTCAGCTCAGGTCATGATCTCACATTCGTGGATTCCAGCCCTGTGTTGGGCTCTGTGCTGACAGCTCAGAGCCTGAAGCCTGCTTCTGATTCTGTGTCTCCCTCTCTCTCTGCCCCTCCCCATTCAAGCTCTGTCTCTGTATCAAAAATAAATAAAACATTTTAAAAAACCACAGAAATCTGAAGAAGAGCAAAGCACACCCCAATGTATCAACAAAAATAAAAACAATAGAGGAAGCAGAAATACTCTCTCTTAAACAGTAATGAAATTAGAAAAATCATGACCCTGTAACTCCCTTATTCATAGGAAAGGAGCCATGCTCCTGAAGGTCAATGAATACTGGAGTTAACTGTGTCCAAATATCAATGAAGGATAAAAACTAAAGACTGGCATGAGTCCCATTATAAAAATAAGAAAAGAACAGAAAATAAAATCAGTACTCAAAAGCACAGTTTCTTAACTGAAGTGTCATTCAATTAGTCATACTTTAAGACTCACGTATTATGAGAGTTTTCAATCACATAAACCAATTCAAAGGTTAACTCCAGAATGGTATTTTGGAGGATGTGGGGGAATCGCTGACCTAGAGATTTGTAAAACAGCGCACCACACCTAGGGGCTTTGGACCATCTTACTCTAAAGCAGAGGATTTTATATATTGACTTCTTGAGTGTCTTTTCAATGTAAGAAATTTAAAGTAGATTGTGCCTGACTAATTGTTTTGGGAAGGCTATTCCTCATTCCTGGTATAGACTCCAAGAGATGCAAGCCTCCTTTCACATGAAAATGCAATTTTCCATGGTATTAATGATCATTCCCTATTTGCACCAAGAAGAGAAAACTAACTGTGAAACTAATAAACCAGTTTAGGTCTTACTGGAAGTGGAGGATCTAAATGACCCTTCCAATAGCAGACTAAACTATGTTCATTTTCATGAAGTATTCTTAGTTTTTCTAATTAGTTAAGCCTCCTACATAAAATCCACATAGGTATTTCCCATTTATGAGGAATATTTATACAAATGAGTCATCTCCTAGATGGAATCTTTTCTTAACAATCAACTATTAATTTAGGCAGAAACGTTTTCTGGTAACATAGTCACAATGCTTTGCTAAGTTAAGAGAAAGGATTCACATCTACAAATGCCTTCAGTATCTGGTTGCGAAAAAACCTTGAGTCACGTGCGGCCCTAAGTAGCTCATGGCCGCTCTCTGCTCCTTGCCAGACTCTTCCCAATACACCACAGAACCATGATTAGCTTCCGTTTAGATGCAAGAGACTTAAAAACAATGAAGTAATTAGATACGTTCATGAGAGATAATTATGTCATGTAATGATGACTGTTCCCCAAGTGCTGCTGGCTCCCTGAGAAAAGTCATTCCTCTTCCAGGCGAGCCCTGCAGACGAGCCGGGGTTGAGGAAGGCGACGTGCCCATCAGAGTTAAAAGCTTACGATATGAACGGGGTCCTCCACATGGCAATGGCTGCAATAAGTTACCAAGTGTGTGTTCTGTTTTCCGAGATGAGCTCCATTTATCATTTTATTGAAAAGGTTCCATTATGCTAATGTCTTACAAAATCACATTCTGCTGTTGCTGGAAGGTCATGAGGGGATATAAATTTTTACATTTAGAACCAAGTGGTCATACAGCGGTCCCGGTTTCCAAGGGTTAATAAGAAGCCATCCAAGTACATGCAACCCTTGTTAATGGAAAGAAAAATGAATATTATTCCAAATTAAATGTTAAAAAATAAACTAATGTTACAAGAAGACAGGTATTAAAACTTGGTTAAGTAGGGGGTGATTATCTGGAAAATAATGTCTTCATTGGAATTGTGATTTATCTATCGATCTGAAGTATCAGTAGAATAGGTACGTATTAAATAGGTCTCTATTATATAGTATATTATCTGCCGTCTTCATCTACCATTTTCAAACACTTTCACAAATAAGTTTGTTGAAGATCTATAATGCGTGCAAAATGAACATGCCTATTTTTGTGTAAACTCATTGTGTCTATAAGGAGGGTGCTTAGGTTTTTGACTAGTCTCAAATCCCACAGTTGAGTCCTCTGGAAAAAAGAAGGATGATGAGCTAATTATTTAATACAAATCAGATAGTCTTCCCTAGAGGAGGGTTTTGTTTCCATCTTTCTAAGAATTATTGATTCCCTCCAATCACTGAGGACTGTGAACACAATTCATGAATATATTGTATTAATAATTTGTACTTATGGGCAACTACTGTCAAACAGCTGAGTAAAAACACATCACAACCTGATAGCTCCCTTTGGACCAATTATTGTAAATCAAAGCAACACTGAGGAAAAGCGGTTGCTCTTTAGAAATACTTGCCTGGCATATATTTGGCATCTGATTTTCTAATGCAGCCCAGACATCAGGCTGTGAGCAGTCACCACACTACTGGGTTTGGCGTTTTGTCTTGTCTGGTTCAGTTGCTGAGCGGTGACAGAGGTTTGGATTCTACAATATGAGTGGTTTTAAGTTCATGCGGCCTTTTAGAATGGATCTACGATCAGATTTTGAGGGTCTCCCCAAGCAGGTAATGACGAAGAAGTCAGATATGGTCCAGGGCTGTGTGCTCAGTCTTATACTGCCTTAAAGTACAGACACAAAGTGACACAACATGTTCATTGGTGACCTGGGACTAATTTGACAGGAGAGAAAAAAAAGCTTTAGAAATACGTTCAAAAGAGCTGGGAGGCTCAGTTCACAAAATTGTGTTCGAAAGAAAAAAAAATGAAAAGATTACAGAACTTCTTGACAAATTCAAATCATAAAGCGTCTCACTGACTAACTCCGAACATATTAAAAGTGGATTTTCTCTGGCTTTGGCATATTTCCTGTCAACTGGTATATTTGTTCAGTCAAATGTAAAGCCATGGAAGGTAGACATCTCTTAACACAGGGAACTCTTGCTGAGATATTTTACAAAATGGAGAGATTTCTGGAAGGCCTTCTAATGAGCGGGCTGTTCTCACCTCAGAGTGTACAGGATTAGTGTGGACTTTACAAACTGCAGGAAGTCAAAGCATTTGCCAGGAAACTTTGATCCAATTCAAAAACAATGGATTTAAAAAATTTTTTAAGTTTATTTATTCTGAGAGAGAGAAAGAGAGAGAGCATTAGTGGGGGAAGGGCAGAGAGAGAGGGAGAGAGAGTTCCAAGCAGGCTCCATGTTGACACAGCACAGAGCCCAACATGGGGCTTGAACCCATGAACACTGAGATCATGACCTGAACCAAAATCAAGGTCAGATGTCCAATCCACAGGGCCATGCAGGCCCCCCAAAGAGAATGAATTTTTGGCCAAAGATCTCAATTCAAATCTTAGCTTCAACATGTTTTAGCTGCAGGATCTTGGATAAGAAACTTACCCTTTTAAGGGGAAAAGAATTCTTCTTATGGAAACTACTAGCTAAGAAATACTTGAATAATATAAATTCACATAATTAAGGTGAATCTCTGGACACTTGAACTGTTTCAATAAATTGGATTTAAGAAAGAACAAAAAGCTATGAATTTTTTCTCAGATATTTCAGAGTTAATTATTTTTGTCTTATAAAAAAGTTGGGTTTGATTTCCCACAAAGACAGTAATTAATCTGAACTTATATTTCTCATATTGGTTTATTAGTTAATCAAACATTACACTTGTGTGATATTTAAGTTTATGAAAAATATACATGTATGCATTTGTATTTCAGTAGATTGAATCACTATTTTGGCAAATGTTTTATAGTAATGATGTCTTATAGTGTATCACTCAAAATATAAGTTCTTAGAACTTTATGTCGTATAAAAACATGGATTAATATTAAATCAGGATATTTAATGAATAATTTTTAGATGGCTGGATAATACCTGTTATTGAATACAAAAGCATCAATAAATGACATGATTTCAAGTTTATATATTTTTGACTCTATATGCTCTATGCTGAAAATAATTGAATCTTTCGTTCACATTAACAAAGTTTTATTTTTGCTACTTTTAGAAATCAAACCCATAGAAAGCTGTGTAATGTGTATTCATGACCTTTGCTACTCTGCTAAAATTCTTGTGACAAGCAGTTCTTAATTACTAACTTCCCATGTTTTATTCTTGTTTTTTTGTTTTGTTTGTTTTTTGCTATCCTAACAAACTAACAAAATAACTAAGATTATTTTAGTTACAAGTTATGATTAGTTTGCATGATTGACACTGTACTAGAAGCCATAGCAACAAAAAACTACAACTGTTTCCCCAAGGCAGTGGAATGAGTTTTTGTTTTCATTCTAAAAGAAAAGAGGCCTAGTTGGTTAAGTGTCCAGCTTCGGCTCAGGTCATGATCTCACGGTTCGTGGGTTCGAGCCCCGCGTGGAGCTCTGTGCTGACAGCTCAGAACCTGGAGCGTGCTTCGATTCTGGGTCTCCCTCTCTCTGTCCCTCCTCTGCTCATGCTCTCTCTCTCTCTCTCTCTCTCTCTGTCTCTCTCTGTCTCTCTCTCAAAATAGAAAAATAAAGACATGAGAATTTAAAAAAAAATGAGAGTTGCCCCCCCCCCACTAAAATAAAGTGGCAGTTTGTTCCAGAATATGAAAAAATAGAGTGAAAGACAAAACTTGAGAAAATAGAAAATATAGCAAGTTGTAGAAAGTTTGTAGAAAGTGAATTTTACTTTCTTTTATTCATTAAAGCTAAGACTTAAAGGGTTATGAAATATGTTAAAATTAGTGCAAAGTCTCCCTAGTTTTGATGGGCTTATTGATAAGATAATTTAAAAAGGGCCAAAGAAGGGAGCTCATAAAGCCTATGCTCATCAAATATGATGTTAATGCAGGATTACAATCAGACTCCTTCTCTGTTGAGTTGATACAGTTCATGTCAGAGCACCTGGTCCATCTACACAATTTTTCCAGGCAGCATTCCGTCACCCATCCGGATGTCTCAGCTTCAGGTTTACTGTATCCTATTCTTTCGTAGACCTTGTAAAAGACAAAGCTGCTTCACCTGTAAATGAACTGGTTCCTTTGGATCACCTTTCCTTACCTGCATTTAATTTTTTTTACATTTTATTGTCACTTTACTTTTAAAAAAATAGCCAAGCCATTGTCTCTCAGGTGCCGAGGACTTTATTAGAATCAAACTATCAAATCTCCTCTGATTTCTTTGATCTTGCCTTCCAGAAATCAGATTTAAAATTTAAATAGAATTAAAATAATAATTTCAGTGTATACCTGGCACTTTAAAAGTCTTTGAATTGGAGCACCTGAGCGACTCCGTCAGTTGGATGTCTGACTTTGCTTGGGTCATGATCTCACAGATGGTGAGTTCAAGCCCCACGTTGGGCTCTGTGCTGATGGCTCAGAGCCTGGAGCCTGCGTCAGAATATGTCTCCCTCTCTCACTGCCCTTCCCCAACTCACACACTCTCTCTCTCTATTTCAAAAATAAATAAACATTAAAAATTTTTTAAAAATAAAAAATAAAAATACAAATTTCTTTGAGTCCCCCAGAGGGCACCTGGAGAGGGGTGCGGAACCCCTTGGGTTTGTTCGGTGAGCTTCTGGCTTCTTACTGAGCTCCTCCTGCAGGACGTAGGTACTGTCCAGCAGGAGGAGGCGTGGCCTTCCCTACCTAGGTTTGCCTTGTGCGGATAAAATGCCACTCAGCCCAATCTATAAATTTAACACTTGGAAGGCGGGGGGGCATAGGGGTTAGTCGAAGCCCTGTTGCCCATTCAAGGGTCTTATGCTCAGGGCAAACCCTGACCAAACGCTTATGAAGCAGTTAGGGACTTCATCGCCAAGGGGAGAGGGGCTCGGCCGATTCTGGTATCATGGGTCACTGTGGAAGTCCAGCCAGCCTTTTGTCATGAGGAAACTGGCTTGTTTGTGCTCACATGTGAGGCTTGCCTGAAAGCCCTCCACAATCCCCGGGCCTGAGCTGTGCCTTCATCACAGGACGGTCTCAGGCCTCAGCGAAAGGACCGTGCGAGCGCTTTGAACCGCCCTACTTTGAAGAACGACTCTCAGCTGCGGGCATTAGAGCGGCCTCAGCTTGACAGCGTCTGGGCCGCACAGTGGAGCGAGCTGGGCTTTCCGCGGTCATGCCAGGATGATTTCAGTCTGGAAATCCAAGTCCTCCCCGACAACCACCCCCTAGCCCGAGATCTAACAGAATAGAATCAATTACATGAGAATGCTTAAACTGAAGAGGGAAATTTAATTTGGCTCATGGTTCTGTATATTATTATTACTACTTTCATTGTTCTATGTTAGCAAATATATGAAGATATTTTTTATTCTTTATGTATCTCATCTTCAATGTAGCGGACTATGCCTTTGTTTACTGAATTAAACTTTTACCAACAGTATCTGATTTCATTGGCCCTCAGAACTCAGAGACAAATAGTTTATGGAACCTCCATACATTTTCATGGCAACATAGTTATTGACAGTGATTCAGTAACTTACTATGATGTAAGTGAACAAAAAGTGCGACAAAGGACACCCATGGAGGGTCACGCTTGCGAATACGTCTCGTGCTCACCTCATCAGCACGTATGCTAAAATGAGATTACTTCTCACTTCATCAGATAGAACAGCACATTATTAAGAAATGATAATCAGGGTGTCTGGGTGGCTCCGACGGTTAAGGGTCAGACTTTGACTCAGATCATGATCTGGCAGGTCGTGGGTTCAAGCCCCGTGTCAGGCTCTGTGCTGAGAGCTCAGAGTCTGGAGCCTGTTTGAAATTCTGTGTCTTCCTCTCTCTCTGCCCCTCCCCCGCTATGCTCTGTCTCTCTGTATCAAAAATAAATAAACATAAAAACAAGAAATGATAATCAACTTTACTCGTGTATCCAATGTCCACAACACCCTCACGTACAAGCAGGTTTGGCCTGGGGGCAACGGGGTCCCATTCACATTCTCACCCAATGTCACAGATAACCCTGAAGACTGTGGCTTACTGCTCTACAAGAGATGAACATCCCCGTGTCTAATCCAGCCATCTTACCCTAACGTTTCTTCATCACACACACACACACACACACTCCAATGCTGGAACGCTAGAAGGGGATTTTCTTTAATTGGTACTTTGAAAATGTTACACAAAATTATAGGAAATAGTACAATATAACAACCGCCAGATAAAATTGATTAAAGGATAAAAAGATAAATCGATGGTTTGTCCACCTTTAGTGACCCTAAGACTGTTCAAATGAAATCAGCCCGATTCCTTCATGGTGTATCTACTCTCCGCCTTGGACCTTTCTATAACTGTTGCCACAGTGAGTGAGGACTCACAAAATGGTGAGTATTCTGACTTTGGTAACATCTTCAGTTATTATCTGGAATAAGTCTGTGCAGAAAAGTTTTCCCTCAACCACTAAGGTTATTTGGTTACCTTGAAATAGAATTCTTACAGACGTTAGAGAAATCGTTATTGCTTTTCTTTTAATGATCAACTCTCTGAGTAAAGCTTTATTTTTTATTAAAAAATTTTTCTAATGTTTTTTATTTATTTTTGAGAGAGAGAGACACAGCATGAGCAGGGGAGGGTCGAGAGAGAGGGAGACACAGAATCTGAAACAGGCTCCAGGCTCTGAGCTGTCAGTACAGAGCCTGACAGGGGGCTTGAACCCACAAACTGTGAGATCATGACCTGAGATGAAGTCGGACACAACTTACTGAACCACCCAGGTGCCCCTCTGAGTAAACTGCTACTGGTCTAGTTATTTCCAATGCTTTTCCATACATCTGATTTTTTTTGTAACATGATTTTAATAAATTGTTTTCAATACACTTTTTTTTAATCTTAGATGATCCCATCTTTGGCTAATACATCTTTGTTAGCCCATGGGTCCTTCCCACAGTCCATCCATCCACAAGCTATTGAACGAGATAGCACTACAATGGATCAATGTTCATCTTGCATATTTTCTTAGATCTAAATCTACGATTCTTCAAGGATTCCTGGATCCTTATCGTGGAACATAGTGTCAAGAGACCAAATGTTGAGTGGCCATAAACTTACTATTAATTTAAAGGCTTGGAGGAGGGACCTAGATGCTCTACCTGTAAAGGAGTTGGGAGGGGGAGGGGGAGTAGGGTGATTGGCTGAGATAGGGAACACCAACCTCCCAACACCAGTTGCTCGTCAAAATCACCTGTGAAGCCACCAAAGTGTAGATTCCCAGGCCTCCACCAAGATGTGTTGAATCCAGGGTTCAGAGTTGAGCCCCAAGTAATTTATTTTTTTTAATGTAACACAATTTATTTTTTTAACATATGCAATTATTTTCCGTCATTTACAATACAGTAGTTACAATGACACTCCAAACAGAAAAGCAAAGTAAAAAATCAAAACCCCCACTTCTATTTCATGTAATTAGACTTATACAGAAATTAGAAGTTAAGTAATTTAAAACACCCTCTGGAAATGCAATCGCTCCAGGGGCCACTGGACTGGAGTGCTAAGTTACAGTCTCCAAGCTGTCACATTTCCAAGACTGTGGCAGAGTATTTCAGAGACCTTAGAAGTTGAATCATTTTTATCTTTTATCATTACTTTTTTTTCTTATCCTACAAAGTAATATATTATTATTATAGAAAGTTATGATAAAACAGGTTTCAAAATGAAAAATAATAAAAATAACTCATAATCCTACTGTATGAATAAGCCACTATCAATTCTTGTATCTGTTTATCTTTTTTCTATATTACATCTGCACACATAAAGCATATACTTAGTTGTCTATTTTTTTTAGACTAAGTTCATACACCACTCAGTGTTCTGGAATCTAATTTTTTCACACAGCATCTTTCTATGCCATTAAACATTATTCTCCAACTTTACCTTCAATGGCTATAGAGTACGCCATTTTACTGGGTTGTCAAACACTTATTTATTCAGTCCCTATGGCTGGAATTCTAGATTGTTTTCTTTTTTTTTTTTTTTTTGCCAGTGTAAACAATGCTATGTTTGAACATCTTTATGGATAATTCCTTGTATACATCCTTAGTATGATTTTATGATAAACTCTGAAAAGTAGAATTGCTAAGCCAAAAGGTAGAAGTGTTATTTCTTCTTATGGGACTGTAAAGTTCTAAAATAATTTCCTAACAACTGGAGGTAGAAGAAAAGCTACGACATCTGAAAAGGACCACAGTAGAAGCAAGGGCGTGTGAAAGAGGAAGGATACTTGTTACCTGACTTTTCTAAGGACTGTCATTAAGCTGAATGTTAAGGTGTGGGAAAAGGAAGCAATGTGCAGGGTATTGTGATATTGTGATTGGAAGATGGCGGCACTCACTGACGTCCTGGAAACCTCTTGCTGAACAAAGTGCAACGTTTGTGTGTATGTTTGTGAGGTGGAGAATTTAGGAGTGAGATTTAACTGTGTGTGTGTGTGTGTGTGTGGTTTATAATTTGGAAGTCTGAGTAGCTTACAATACTGATTGCAATGATTAAGCTATCTGGTTGTCTCTGCCAGAAGGGCTGGACCCTGCGTCAGGAATCTAAGCTTCTCCCACAACTGAGAATCATAAGAGACTCTTAAATACAGAGAAAAAACTGAGGGTTGATGGGCGGACAGAGGAGAGGGGAGACTGGGGGCTGGGCATTGAGGAGGGCACTTGTTGGGATGAGCACAGGGTGTTGTATGTGACCCATGAACCATGGGAATCTACCCTAAAAACCAAGAGCACACTTTACACACTGTATGTTAGTCAATTTGACAATAAGTTATGTTTTTTTTTAAAAGAACCATTAATGTGAACTAATTATACTTCCCAATCTCAAAGGGCCATCAAAGGATGAATGAATACATGTTTTTATTCACTTATTTATTCACTTTTATTCACTTATTTATTCACATATTTATTAAGCATCTACTATGCCCCAAGCACTGTGCTAGTACTGCAGAGAGCCCAGAACAAGACGAAATCCTGTCTCGTGAAGCTCACTTCCCCATGGGTGCTGGTGCTCACCGTCCAGTTGTCTGCAGCAAGCCTCTCAAAGTAACTACTTAAAAAACTTGTTCTTTTTTTCATACAAACAAGAAAAATTACTTGCCATGAAGTCCCTAAGAGAAAGATTCCTATGGATATAATTTAAAGATCCCTTTACTGGGGAAAATAACAGGTCTGAAAAACTCTGGATTGTTCTGCTAATGAAAGAGAACACAAGGCTCTAATCTGTTTCTCTGTAATAAGTAGTAAGGGACACAAATGTATAAGCATACAGTAACCCGAAATTACTAGGATCCCTAGCACTGAAGGTGTGCTATGTTTTGTTGAGATATAATATTTCTTATGGACATAAAGAGAGTCGATTAAGCAAAGGACTTAAAGCTATGGTCCTATTTTACCAGAATAAGTTGATACATCTAAAATATGGCAACTACACTAGCAGTATTAATTACTATGTAAAATACTCAGTAATCGATATAATCTTTCTCACTTTCACGACAGAAAATCCTACCTGGTCAATTTGAAGTATGTTGTTTCACCACCTCTGGAACATTCTAATTCCTACTCCTTTTGGTCTATCTTTCCCCAACGTTGTATTTATTTTTCAAATATATGAAACACCACCAAAATCTCAGTGATGTCACCAGAAAGAGTAAATGCAGTAAAGAATATTGTCAAACGATTCAATTTTTTTTTAAAGCGTGGTGACTTTAGAGCCATCAGCTAGAACTCAGTGAGCTCTGGCTGGCTCTCGATCCTCAGAACGATCATACTGGCATCAGAAACCCATTCAACAGGCAGCTTTTATAAACAATTGCCAGGCACAAGTATCACTCACTGAAGCTGGGTCTTTACATTCTTGTGACAATAAGAAACTGCACGGCAAACAGCAGCAATCTGTGAAGGCCGGCAAATCATCCTTGCCCAAGCCATCCCTCTGGCTTACAACGTTTGCCTTTGTTGACCAGCAGGTTAGTGAAATGTCTTCTCTTTGTTTTTGTTTGTTTTAATTTTTTAAATTTATTTTTGAGAGACAGAGAGAGAGACAGTGAGAGCAGGGGAGGGGCAGAGAGAGAGGGAGACACAGAATCCGAAGCAGGCTCCAGGCTTTGAGCTGTCAGCACAGAGCCCGATGCGGGGCTCACATCCATGAACTGTGAGATCATGACCTGAGCCGAAGTTGGATGCTTAACCGACTGAGCCCCCCAGGCGCCCTGAAATGTCTTCTCTTTGAAAGGCAGGACATGGTGAAGATGCGCACGCATCTTTTTCTTGCAGTCATGTACAGTGGGGACTTTCAGACCCATGTAAGGATCCAGTCCTTGGATTCATATAAACATCGAAAGAGAGAGCAGCACTCAAGTTACCAGCATGCTGTTCTATTAAATGACTCTAGTCTGAAAATATGAACCACGGTGATCCAATCTGAATCTGTGTGTGCCACTCCCTTGTTCACAGAAAGTCTGTCTGTATTGCTAAGCTCAACAGTAACCTGTCCTGTTTTTCTTTTAATTTTTTAATTTTATTTTTGAGAGAGACAGAGCATGAGTGAAGACAGGGCAGAGAGAGAGAGGGAGACACAGAATCCGAAGCAGGCTCCAGGCTCTGAGCTGTCAGCACAGAGCCCCATGTGGGGCTCAAACCCATAACCCGCGAGATCATGACCTGAGCTGAAGTAGGACACCTAACCGACTGAGCCACCCAGACGCCCAACAGTAACCTGACCTTAAACTGCTCCTGTCTGTCCCCTGTTGACAGGGACGGGTTGATAAGCTATCCTCTGTGTCCTACGTCTGTGATCAGTCCCCTGTTAGTCTGCTTCTTCAAATTACTGGATGCAGCCAAAGGGTGCTCTGAGCGAGTCTCAACAGAAAAAGAAAGCAACAACTTCATCTTTTTTTTTCTTTGCCTTATTGAAACTTCCTTTCTGTCCAAGTGGTTCCCAATGACTAAACCCAGATGACGAAAACTAAGATTAATCCAATTTTCTGATGCAATGCTCTCAAAGTAGTACATCGCCTAACAGAATATGAGAAAAAACAATAAACAAAGCCAGAAACAACAACAACAAAAAACTAAAAAAACATCATCCGTAATTCAGAGCTGGAAGATGATGACAATGTAAACTTCTAGGAAGCTAGCCACGAGGGGCATTGTTCCCGATGCCATTCTTCACCATCCCAGGATGTGCACGCTGCTAACTTAGTCCCAAAGACATGGTGGAAGCGACCGACATTTAAAATTAAATTTTAATTAATTAATTAAAAATGACGTGAAAGCCTGACTCCAAAACCACAGTAACGACTGAAGGCAGTCCCACCAGCAGGTGGTCTCTGAAGTTTGGAGAGGTAGCTCCTATTTTTTTCTGATTTAAATCAGGAAGCTCTGCATCTATAAACCTGGACTGATTTTAGAGCCCAGGCCCAACACCGGGGCTGTTGTGCGTGGGAACTGCAAAGAGAAAGGTTAACAAAGACAGCCAACAGTTCATCCACACATAGGCCGAGCCCCGTTCCAAGCCCTGGTCATGAAGTAGCTGGAAGAAACAATTTCATTATCTGCGTGTTGGAAACGAGGAAACTGAGTCCTAGCACCTGAAGAAAGCCGGTGCTTCTCAATCTTTAATGTGCACCATTTGCCCGAGGACCCTTTTTAAGGAAACACAGTTTGTGATTCGGTAGGTCTGGGATGGAGGCGACGCTCTGCATTCCTGCCGAGTCCTGAGTGATGATGCAATCGGGGTTGCCGACCACAATGAGAGCAGCAGCAGGTTCATGGTCGAAGGTCACAGAATCTGCCAGCAGCAGAGCTGGGATGCGGCTCAGTCAGCCTGACTCCTGACCCAAACTCATCTCATCGCCACTAAACTTAGCGTCCATGTCACAGACTTGTCACACGCAGGGGCGCTGTGGCCCAAGGATTAGAGCAAATAAATGCCTGTCACCTTTTCCTACGGCACTTTCCGGCAACAACAAGTATTTATTAAGAGCCTACCACGTAACAGGCACGGCAGGAAACACTTGGAATATAAAAATGATTCCCTGGCTCCAGGGACTTTTATTTAATCCACCAGACGAACAACTGACCATTTGATTCCATTCTAATTACAATTCCACTGGTTGAATATTCTGGTTAGTGTAATGATCATACACAGACAGAGCATTAACTTCCAAAGAAGCAGAGTGCAATAACACACCTGTAACACCAAAGGTAGTCAATTTAATTCCATCTCTGGGGGCTAAGAAAGAAATTTTTAGGGGCGCCTGGGTGGCTCAGTCAGTTAAGCATCCAACTTTGATCTCACCATCTGTGGGTTCAAGCCCCACGTCGGGCTCTGTGCTGACAGCTCAGAGCCTGGAGCCTCTTCAGACTGTGTCCCCCTCTCTCTCTGCCCCGTCCCAGCTCACGCTCTGTCTCTGTCTCTCAAAATAAAGACATAAAAAAATTTTTTTAAAGAAAAAGAAATTTTTAGTGGTATCATTTGGGTGATTAATTATAGCTCAATAGATTTAGAAGGTGTAGGAGTCTGGGGCTGATTTTAAAAAACAAAGTCTTCAGTTTTGTTTCGCTTTTTGTTTTTTTTACTTATAATGAGGGTTTCAATTTCTGTTATAAAATGGACATTTTGCTAATTCCTATTTTCATTACAGGAGTGGAACAAAGATTCTTGAATTATGTGTAAAATCTCTTGGAAGCTACCGTTCATACAAAATAACAGCTTCAACAGAACATTCACAGAATTTCCATTAGTCTTTATTTATTCAGAACAAATTTAGAAAGTTTTAAAAGAGTTTATTATAGGCAGCCAATTCCCACCACTTAGTTTGTAATTTTTCTCTTTATCTTCCTTCTAACAAATCAAGAAAATGGAATCTAGCAGCTTGCTGGCATTTTTGGCACAGTCGGCATTAATTAGAACACGCCGACGATTCCCAAGACGGACCTCACCGCCTATAAATATCCTGCCTTGGCTCCCACTCTCCTGTCAAGTGCAAACCTTCCCATCCTGGCCCAGTGTCCTCTGAAGGACCTCAGAGCTCAAAGAGTAAAACGTGTAAATGCTTTACTTGGTGGGCATTAGGCCCACGGGAGACGGATGTCCGTGCTGCCCACGGTGGGGCCTTTAGAGCGCGCAGTCACGTCAGCCCCATTTCGTCCAGGGCACAACTTCTCCTTTCCCTTTTTAATCAAAATATTCCTCTGCAGAAAAATCGGAATGTCTGCGGTCCCCAGGGAGCACCCCTGTCATCTCCCACTACTACCCCTGTAGTTCAGTTTTAACTGCTTATGTTTTACAATGATCACAAAGGACACGACACTTCTGACCGAGTCCTGTATTAATCTACACCAGAAGCACAGGGTGGGAAGGCCAGCCTTCGTTTGTCTTCCCATTTCCAACAGGGAGCCCGCCATGCGCTCAACCAGTGAGTCATGGGTGGAGCGGACTGCTCACTCACGGGGCCCTGGGCTTTCCCTCCCGGATTCTCTGTCACACAGAGAAGGACACGCTGGCGCTCCATCCAGCCCTGCTTGCCTACCCAGCTCTTCTTTTCCAAGTACTTAAGAAAGAAAATACAAGATGTGGGGAAACTTTCTTAGACATCAGAAGGCAGGAGAGATGTGACAAAAAGGTTGTCACAGCCATTTGGGTCACTGAAGGTTTTTGTGTCCTGAGCTCCCTACAACAGGACTTACCCCCCCTCCCCCATCCACCTGTCCAATGCCATCAATCCTCTGAATCTGCTGTAGAATCAGCCATGGTCACCACTGTCTGGACACACTATACAAGTCCATGCATCTCTGAGTGTGACCGACCCCTCACCACCTCCTCCAAAGCCCCCATCCTCCGCCAGTCACAGAGAAGTCCTTCCAGACTCTCAGAGACCTTCCTCCAAAGCGCCATACTGCTTTGACTTGCCTTTTTTTTTTTTTTTTTTTTCAGAACTCACTCCACTTAAATTGTACACGCACATCTTCTAAACTGTGAGCTACCTGAAGGTCTGGGTCTTCTCATTAACCCCTGTATCTCCTGTTGCTGGTTTATTATACATAGGAAGTTCTCCAAAGTTCTGACACATGCCATGACATGCATGGGCCCTGGAGACATCCCGCTAAACGAAGCGAGCCAGTCACAAAAAGATAGCTACTGTGTGGCTTCACTCACACGAGGTGTGTCTAGTGTAGTCAAATTCATAAGAAATAGAAAGAAGGGTGGTTGCCGGAGGCCGTGGAGAGGGAGGGTTGGGGAGTTGCTTCAAGGTCCTGTAGGGTTTCAGTTCTGCAATATAGGAAAGTTCCGGAGATTAATCACACAACAATGTAACTGTCCTTAACTCTACTGAGCCGAACACTTAGGAAGGATTCAGAGGGCTCCCTTGTTCTTTATCTCATGAGAGTAATAAAGAAGAAGTGCTCAGAAGGAGGGCTGGTAACAAATGTAGGAACTGGCTGCCCTGCGTGGGGGGCTCAGTCACCCCTAGCCACCCCGTCACCAAATCGGCACGGCTTCAGGGTTACAAGGACTGCCTGCACTCTGCAGATCCCACGGCATATCAGACCCTGCTCCACGCGTGATTCCTAACCACCTTACACACCATGGGTGATAAATGGGGCAAAGAGTTCTAAGGCCTATATTTTATACGTTGAGTGACCCTTAATGGCCATATGACACTATACGCACCACCATCCCGTTCCAGGCCGTGGAAGTACAAAGTGTATGAGGCTCACTTGCATTTGATGAGCGCACCCTCCAAGTGGTGAGCAACATCATGACCGGTAACTGCACGACAGTAGATATAAAGCACAATCAACAGGAAGCAACAACTCACTCTGCTTTTGGAACAGTGTTCAGACTTCTTGGAAAGGAATATAGGACCATCTTCTCCCCACACACCTCAAAAGCCCACCCAAAAATATGTCACGCTGGCAAAATTCCCGCTCCTGTGCAGTATCATTTTCCATGTTTTCACTTGCGATATTGAAAGAGCATATTATAGCAAAAAATGTCTATGTTGGAGGAAAAAATGAGTTCTTGGCAAAATCATAATGTATTTTTTTATAATTTTACAGGATAGCAACTTTAAGTTCCTCTCGTATGACTGCCAACATTTTGTTGTTTCAGGGAAGGTTTACATAAGGGGCTCTCCATAAAGCTGTCCGACGAACCAAGAAATTCACACCCTCGAGCTAAAAGTGATTAGCATGTCTTACACACATTTTCAAATACTTCAGATTTGATTTTGGATCAAATGAGAATTAAGTCTGAAGTTTATCACTGTATTCCATTAGTAGGTCTCCATGACTGATTTGTATTTGGCAGATGTTAACTAATTTATAATCCCATAAATACTGTTCATCTTGTACTACATTCAACCACTGGCAAAAAAATATGGTGATAAGAACATATTCTCTGATAATCATGATGTATCTACAGTGAACACCTGCTCAAGCCTTAAAAGCAATTTCATTTATTTCTTAATAGACTTTATTACTTAGAGTGGTTCTATTATTTTTAATTTTTTAAATGTTTATTTCTGAGGGAGAGACAGAGCACAAGCAGGGGAGGGGCAGAGAGAGAGGGAGACAAAGAATCCAAAGCAGGCTCCAGGCGCTGAGCCATCAGCACAGAGCCCAATACAGGGTTTGAACCCACGAACCATGAGATCATGACCTGAGCTGAAGCCGGAGGCTTAATCGACTGAGCTACCCAAGTGCCCCTGTTGAGAGTAGTTTCAGATTGACAGTGAAATGGAGCAAAGAGTACAGAGCTCCCATAGACCCCCTTCCCCAACACATACCCACAACTTGCTTCATTACCAACACTCCACAGCAGTGTAACACATTTGTTTTAATAGTGACCCCCCCGACACACTTATCACTCAAAGTCCACAGTTCACACAGGGCGCTTTCGTGGTGTATATTCTACGGGTTCTGACAAATGTATAAGGACATACAACCACCATTATAGTATTATACATAGTAGTTTCTCTGTCCTAAAAAAATCCCGTGTTCTGACCATCCATCCTTCCCTCTCCCCAATCCCTGGCAATCTGTATACATACAGATTTTCACTTTATCTACAGCTTTCCAGAATGTCATATAATTACAATCATATAGTATGCAGGCTTTTCAGATGGCTCTCTTTTACTTGGTATTAGGCACTTAAATTCCCTCCAGGTCTTCTCATGGCTTCATAGCTAATTTCTTTTTAGCCCCAAATATTACTTTATTTCTGGATGGATCACAGTTCATCTGCTCCCCTATGAAAGGATCATGGTTGCTTCCATGTTTGGGTAATTATAAATAAAGCTGCTATAAAAATCTGTGTGCGGTTCATTGCATAGACATACATTTTCGACTCAGTTGGGTAGACAGCAAGCTTTAGCTGCTACATTGTATGGGAAGAGTGTGTTTAATTTTGTAAGAAACTGCCTTCAAAAATGGCCATGCCATTGCATTTGCACCAGCAATGAATGACAGTTGGTGTTGCACTATTTCCTCATCAGAATTTGGTGTTTTCAGAGTTTTAGATTCGGGCTATTCTAATGAGTGGGTAATGGCATCTTGTTGTTTCAAACTGCAATTTCCTGATGCCATACGATCTTGAGTATCTCTTCTAATGCTTACTTGCCATCTATATAAATTCTTTGGTGAGGTGTCTGTTGATGTCTTTTGCTCATTTTTAATTGGTTTTATTTTATTGTTGGGTTTTAAGAATTCTCTGAATATTTTGGATAACAATGCATCAAGTGTGACTTTTGCAAATATTTTCTCCCAATGTGTGGCTTATCTTATCTCTTGACATTGTCTTTCACAGAGGAGAAATTATTCATTTTAATGAAGTTCAGCTTATCATTTATTTATTTCAAAGATCATGCCTTTAGTGCTGTGTCTAAAAAGTTATCACTATTTTCAAGGTCATCTAGGTTTTCTCCTATGCTGTATTCCAGGATTTCTATAATTTCATGTTTTACATTTAGGTCTAAGCTTCAATTTGCATTAATATTTGGGAAAAATACAAGATCTGTGTCTAGATGTTTTTCAAGACATGGTGTCCAGTTATTCCAGCACCATTTGTTCAAAAGATTATCTGTTCTCCATCATATTGCCTTTTCTCATTTCCTAAAGATCAGCTGACCATATTTACGTGGGTCTGTGTCTAGGATTTCTATTTTATTCCATTGATCTATTGTCTATTCTCCCACTAATACCATCTTGACTATGTAGGTTTTTTTTTTTTAATGTTTCATTTACTTTTGATACAGAGAGAGACAGAGCATGAGAGGCGGAGGGGCAGAGAGAGAAGGAGACACAGAACCGGAAGCAGGCTCCAGGCTCTGAGCTAGCTGTCCGCACAGAGCCTGATGCGGGACTCGAACCCAGGAATGTGAGATCTGACCTGAGCCGAAGTCGGAGGCTTAACCGACTGAGCCACCCAGGCGCCCTATTGTAGCTTTATAGTATGTCATTCATTGGGCAGCATCAATCCTCTGATTGTTCTTCTCCTTCAATATTGTGTTGGCTATTCTGGCTTCTCCATATAAACTTTAGAATCAGTTAATCAATATCCACAAAATAACTTGCTGGCATTTCGATTGGAACTGTGAAGACCAAGATGGGAAGCTAACCTCTTGGCAATAATGAGTCTTCTTTTCCTTGACCGTGAAATGTCTGTATTTTTTAGTTCTCTGAATTCCTTCCAAAGAGTTGTGAGATATTCCTAATTATAGATCCTATACATATTTTGTTAGGTTTATATCTAAGTGTTTCATTTTCAGGGGTGCTAATGTCAATGTTACTGAATTTTTAATTTCAAATTCCACTGGTTCGTTGCTGGTCTATAGGAAAGCAATTAACTTGTGCATATTAATTTTGTATCCTGCAACCTTGATATTAGTTCCAGCAGGTGTCTGTTTGTTTGGTTCTTTCAGATTTTCTACATAGACAATCATGTCATCTGTAAACAAAGACAGCTTTATGTTTTCTTCCTAATTGGCATACCTTTTATTTCCTTTTCTTGTCTTATTTTATAGCTAGAACTTCAGTACAATGTTGAAAAGGATTGGTGAAGGCCATTTATACTTAAGCTTTTTTTCATATTTTTCTAACTATAATTTTTTTCTATAAAATGTCTTTGAGTTTTATTCCAGTAATTCATTCCAGCATGCAATGGTTCATCAAAAGTCATCTCTTCCATTTAGTAAGATGATATATGCTTATTTTATAGTAAAATGTTTATTACTAATAAAATGCTTTCTTAGTAATCTGGGCGAAAAGACTTGAAAGAACTGGATAAGATTAACAAGTGATTTCTTTTTAAAGAGAAAAAAAGGAGGTGCACCTGGGTGGCTCAGTCAGTTAAGCATCTGGCTCTTGATTTTGGCTCAGGTCATGATCTTGTGGTTTTTGAGTTTGATCCTCACATCAGGCTCTGCATTGACAGTGCAGAGCCTGCTTTCGATTCTCTCTCTGCCCCTGTTTTTCCCTCTTTCTCTCTCTCTCAAAAAAAAACCTCAATAAAAGAAAAACATACTACACCATGTGATATAAAAATTGAGTTTTAAAAGTTGACTATTTGAAGGCGTCTGGGTGGCTCAGCTGGTTGAGCGTCCAATCTTCATTTTGACTCAGGTCATGATCTTGTGGTTTGTGGGATGGAGCCCAGAGTTGGGCTCTGTACTGATAGCATAGAGGTATCTCCTCCTGATATGTATATTTTGAGGAGTACAGGCTACTGGATACTTCAAACACAAGCTTTGGAGTAAGACAATCCTTTGTGAAATCTTGCCTTGTCTGAATCTGTTCTTCAAATAGTCTGATGTTATGAATTCTCTGTAATGAGGATAACAATACTGCCTACCTGGCGGGGCTTCTAAAGAATTAAACAGGACGTTCACGGACAAAAAGTGCTTAGTGCAGTGCTGCGTTCACAGCAAGCACTCAGAGATGCTGACCATTATCATCACCACTCGTTCCTGGTGGCATTAGCGAGCTCTATGATTCATAAGCAGCCAATTCAAAAGGCAGCTGACTTAGCCAATTGCCTAATTCAGATCATTCTACTGCATTGCTCAGAACCCTTCCGGTGGCTCCCTTCTCCCAAGGTTAAAACTTAAGGTCTACCCCCGTTATGCAACTTGCCCGCATTCTGACCCCCTTATGACTTCCCTGCTCCTTACTGTTTCACACTCCTTCTGCCCCTGTCTCGCTGGCTTCCTTGCATCCAACCGTGGCTCTCCTTCTGCCTGAGATCCCTCCACGGATGCTCCCCTGAGACATCACTTCTTCAGAAAGGCCTTCTCAGCACCTTATATAAAAGACCACTCCTTCCAACACTCTCTATTCCCTTTACTCTGGCGAATTTTTCTCCAGAGGAAGTAGACTTACTAGTTCTTTGTTTATTTGTTGACAACCTCATCCCCAAGTAGAATGAGACCCATCCAGGTAGGCATTTTTTTCTGTTTCTACTTCCTGCTACATCCCTGCACCTAGAATTATGCCTGTCACAGGGGAGAGATTCACTGATGTTTTGTTTATGTAAGTAAGTGTATGACAAATATTAGAGAATATTTCTATTTTTTCTCTAGGCCCAATAGCTTCATATTATCTGATTGTCAGGAAGTGATGAATGGCTCCTCTTTAAGGAAAAAGATGAAACATGAGAACCTAGTTCATGCATGGGTACCTTGGAGCTCAGAAGTAGCTTACTCAATGTTCTTAATCAAGTGTTTATAAATTAATGTATTTTATACATTCATGATATTTGAAGCAATATAATTTCTTATTTAGGATATTGTTACTCGGGAAAGGGAAGTGAGCAGGGGCCGGCTGACAGGAACGGGGCTGAGAGGCTGTTCACTGAGCAAGTTGAAGGTGAATGCCAGCGGACTTGGATCTCAGCAGAAGGACAGCAAGTGGATCTTTTGAAAGTCATGCTGTTCTTCGAAAAGGTCTTCCTAACGTTTGCCTCATCATCCTCTTGAATTATCAGAAAATAATTTCCAGCTGAACCAAGATAAAATGCATTTTTCCACATTGAGAAACATCCAGGGTCCGTTTGTTCCGCTCAAGTTACAGATGGAATTTGCCTGCAGCACCTTCAGTGTCTTCCATTTCTTCTGAGCTCAAACCTTTCACTGGACATTTTGAGGGGAAATGATGAGACCAGTGGATTTGAAGATGTTCTTAATCATCCGTCACAAAGTGGACTCATGGGAGAACCACACCTGATGGTGGGATATAAACTGTGTTTACTGTAATCTGTTGTGCTGTTTGCAAAAATAGAGGGGCTGCAGCCTGTTTACAGTCATCTTTTCACTATGGTTTGATATACACAACATTAAAAGTTCTGACACATGAGAATTCCTGCCTAAATAGTACCTGTGATCATTTGAAATTATTTGGTCTTTGGTTTATTGACATGTGACAACTGAAAGCACTAAAGGGAAGTGTTTTTAAAACTCCCAATTTGGCATCTGGGCGGCTTAGTCAGTTGAGTGCTGGAATTTGGCTCAGGTCATAATTTCGTGGTTGATGAGGTCAAGCCCCATGTAGGGCTCTGTGCTGACAGCTCAGAGCCTGGAGTCTGCTTCAGATTCTGTGTCTCACTCTGTCTCTGCCCCTCCTCTGCTCATGTTCTGTCTCTCTCAAAATAAATAAACATTGAAAAAAAAATTTTAACTCTCAATTTATATGAGAACAGTAGCCTTCTATACTTTTAAAAATTGTTGCTAAGGAGTATTTCAAAACTGTGTATAGGTCTACAATGCAACCTAATTTCTGGGTATCCTATAAATCTAGTTTTGAAACGATTATCAGCATTTGAGTCTACAACCTTCATAGTAATGTCTTTCAGAATAAACATCTGTACTTGATTTTATTTTATTTTTAGTTTTTTTAAATGTTTTATTTATTTTTGAGACAGAGAGAGACAGTGTGAGCAGGGGAGGGTCAGAGAGAAAGGGAGGCACAGAATCCAAAGCAGGCTCCAGGCTCTGAGCTAGCTGTTAGCACAGAGCCCGACGCGGGGCTTGAACCCATGAATCGCAAGATCATGACCTGAGCTGAAGTCAGACGCTCAACCGACTGAGCCACCCAGGCACTTCTGTACTTGATTTTAGTGGCAACACTTCAAATTGAGTACAAAGCATGGTATTTACGTTTTACCTTGTTTCAGTAGAGCTCATTAATAGTTACAAGAATCATATTGGCTGTATTGATACCACTTTAGAATTATAGCTATTCTTTGATTCTTTAAGGTTGAAAAGTAGAAGTTCAAAGGTTTTGATTTTGGTCAATCTTTTACAGTGAAAAAATAAATAACGCAACCAGGATATGTTGATGGGGGTGGGGAGGAAAGGGTATTGTCACTCACAGCAGGCCTGCCCGAACCACGCTCCGAGCAGGGCCCGGGAATGGAGGGAAATGCAGCTTCTCAGCCTTCATGCCACACTGACTGGGCCAGTGCAGCCCCCAAGGGTCTCTGCTGAGCGCTGTGACTTGGGACCCACTCCTCTAAGGGACACTTCGATGACTCATTTAAGTTCTTTGACTCCCTCTTATACACCACACTATAACATGTCCTAGATTCTAAGTACCGATCACATGATTGGTTATTAATGTAGAGCATGACATTGTCGCTCATATTAATCCATTATCTTTTGTCATCTTTAAATACCTAGACACCGCATTCCAGGGTTTCCAGAAGTTCTGATTTGTTTCATCTACTTGTGTGCCTACAGCCCAGCGATTCACCCTTGAAAGCCCTCCTGAGTTTAGCCAGCACCTAAATCCTTCCTTGTCTAATTTGAACACCCTAGAAATAAGAAGAAAATTGGTTTATTTCTCTTAAATTTCTTCTTTGAGGCAGAGCTTTTGGAACATGTTGTTACCAGGAGTTTTCTTTTCCCCAAGTGATACACGCTATCGATGGGTCAGATGTGGAACTGGTAAACGGAGCCTGCTAGCCGCCAGGGGCTGGCTCGGTGGGTCCACTGCCCTCCCCCGACCTGTCTCCTTCCTCCCACCGAGTTGAGGCCACCAGGCAGGACCCACAGTTATAAGGCTGGAAACTCCTGCTATCAGGCATAGTTTCTCCGAGTGTGGTCAGCCCAGGATTTCTGGGCCTCTCTCCCACCCACCTGAATTAGAATTAGTTCTAGAATAGCAGGGAATGAGCATCCACAGGTGACTCTTCTGCACACAAGGGGGAATCATTGTCTAACCCTAACCTGTCTTTTTTAATAAAGAAAAATGAGCATGTACGTGCACGGTTTGCCCACAGTTGTTCCTAAGATTCCTAATCCAGAAACTGCATTCATTTGAACCCTGACATTACCGAGGTAGTTTAAGAAGTAAAGTCAAATAATTTTAAATAAAGCATTAATTCTAAAAGTTAAATAAACAGAAATTATGATGGGTGCCTTACTACACTGACAATTTTAAATAATTTAGTAAACATGTGTCATCAGTCTTCTGGGAGATGTTGGGGAAAACTGTAATGAACTAA
>NC_043706.1:139498111-139555126 GCF_006229205.1 Suricata suricatta
AATTTTTTAATGTTTATTTTTGAGAGAGAGACAGAGTGTGACTGGAGGTGAGAAGGAGGACAGAGACGGGGAGACACAGAATCCGGAGCAGGCTCCGTGCTGACAGCTCAGAGCCTGACGCGGGGCTCGAACTCACAAACTGTGAGATCATGACCTGAGTTGAAGTAAGATGCTTAACCAACTGAGCCGCCCAGGTGCCCCTACTCTTTTACTTTGTTTATAAAGTGAATTTATTTATATTTATCTTGACTAAGACCAGTTGTGTGTGTGTTTTGCTTTGTCTTCTCATGCTTGGACCATGGACTCTTGAATCAGGATCCTCAGTCATCCTCTTAGAAAGTGGTGTCTCTTCCATTCTCTCTTCTTCTGTAATGAAATTCCTATCAGAAATATGTTTGGCCATCTCGTTCCAAACTCCCAGTCTCTTAAAAGCCTTGTTTTACATTTTAATCTACACCACATTATGGAAAATTCCCTCCTATCTATCTTCACAAATTCTCTCTTCGGCATTGCCTAACTTGTTATTTTAACCCATCCACTGAGGATTTGTTTTTAATTCCAATAGCTAAAATCACCTTCTATTTAATAGCTATGTTTTTCTATTATGTTTGTTTCCTGTTTTAGGTTTCTATTTTTTTCTTTAATGCTTTAATTAATGTAAAATGTATGTCTTTTGTGTTCTATTTCAAACTGTTGTGTTATTTTCTCAAGTTTGAGGAGAAACCGATCATACGCCACACGGCATGTGCTGACTTCCACTGAAGACAGATTGTTCCTTTGTTTGACGTGCAGTGTTCGATGCCGTGTCTCCCTTTAACAGGGCGTGCCTCCCTCCAGAGCCTGGATCTTAAGCCGTTCTCTGGAGGCTTCCATGTATGCTCTGCCTGAAACATCACACAACCATAAATCTGAGTCCAATGTTTAGATTAACTTCCCATTCTGGATCCCACAAGGACTGCAGAGGTTCAGGTGTATCTAAATTTCTTCCAGTATTCTGTTTTCGGTCCCCTAAGTGCTCAGTGAGGGTAAAGGGCAGCCTTCCCCCTGCAGAACTTCCTGAGGGCCACAGAGTCTCAGCTCCTGCCCCTCAATTCTGGGCTTATCCATTCCTCTATTCAAAGATAACAGTGGGGGCACCTGGGTGACTCAGTCGGTTAGGCCTCCGGCTTCAGCTCAGGTCAGATCTCACATTCGTGGGTTCGAGCCCCGCGTCAGGCTCTGTGCTGACAGCTAGCTCAGAGCCTGGAGCCTGCTTCCAGTTCTGTGTCTCCTTCTCTCTCTGCCCCTCCCCCTCTCATGCTCTGTCTCTCTCTGTCTCAAAAATAAATAAAACATTAAAAAAAAAAACAAAGACAACTGTGCTCTTTCTCCTTTTTCACTTGTCCTTGGAATTTTTTTTTTTGTAATCTCATTCATGGTTTTTTAAACTTTATTAAATTTTACTGAGTGAAATCAGCAGGAGACATTTCATGTTATTTTAGGTCTCTCCCTTGCTGGTTCCCGAACTCTCTGACACTGAAACCCACAACAGCCTCGAACTGCCTATGTCCTCACTCTCTGTGTGTGGGAGAGAGATGCACATATACCTTCTCAAGTCCTGGCTATCATTTTGTGTTTTCTGTCACACACAGTCAAAAATAATCCTGATATACCTTTGACTATTTAGATTGGAAAATAGAGGACGAGCAAGACACATTAATATTGTCAAAAAAAACAAAGGAATCGCCATCCTTGCTTCATGAAAGCATTTTTGAAATGGGTTGTAATGGAGACAGAAGAAAAGGGTGTTGTTGGCGTTGTAATGCGTTGCCTTGGTGCGTGCAAATGAGTAAAATTGCCTCCACGCTTCTCTTTCTGCTTTTTAAAAGTTCTCTACATCATCAGAGACATAACAAATGAACGTGCGTTTTAGGAAGATAAGAAATAGAAAAGGAGGGCAGAAGTTGAGAAGGATACCCACTACCCACGCATCTTCTTCATCGATTCAGCCCCAAGCACAACCCAGCACATTTCCACCGCACTCCTGCCTTCTCAAAATAAGTGTGAATAAAATAGAATACTATCATCATGGCCCTGATGCCTCCTCCATCCCTTCTCTTCATTCTCAATCTGAAAACCCTGTTTCATTGCATTTATTAAGTGTATTCATCTCAAATTTTATAGCCAAGTACCGTCCTTCTAATGATGTCTCCTTCTAGTAATCTAGAACCTACCAGGAACCCAATATGCACACACGGAGGCCCTTCTCAGTGGAGACCTTGCACACACAGTGCGCTGCTCGCCACAGACCGAGTCTGCAGTTACCTGGCCGTCCGGCTGGCGGGGTCTCCTCGCGGTCACTGCTCAGGATCACAGCCAGGCCCCCCGAGCGCGCAGGGAGGACCGAGCGGCTGAGGTCCACGCGCGTCAGGCTCTCGGGCTCTCTCCCCGAGCCCCCCGCAGCATCCCGTGGGCCGTCGCCTCCTTCCTGTTCTTGGCCTTTTCTCCAGGGCGTCAGCACGATGTGAACGATGCTCTGCTGATCCAGGTCACAGCTCTGTGTGGGAGCAAGGCGGACACAGACCAGAAAGCACAGCGTTAAAATGCCAAGTCAGGTTCACCTCGTCCTCCATCTCAGAGTACGCCAAAGAGTCTAAAATCTGTTCAGGTCCAAGGCTGCACGCAGTCACGGGACGTAAGAAAAGAGCCAAGTGTGACTGATCACGTTAGATACACCTCCCCTGGCAGCAGGCTGACAGCACTCACACGTGTGTGTTACACACACAACACTGCCCTGGGCCCACGACCCGGAATGTGGGGACAAAGGAACAGGGCGACAGAAAACTAGGGTAAAACTCAAAGCAACATGAAATTTAGCAGAACAAATATGAGCCTCACCGCACACAGCAGCACAGTGAAAAGCAATATTCTCTTAAAACTGATTTACTTCAGACGTGACGTCTCCTCCCAATGATCAAATATAAGTAGTGGCATTCAACTCCATTTAAAAAAGCGCAGAGAGTTGGTTACTGTCAATTACGGGGCATTTTTCTGTACAGTGGAAAATAACTGCAACTGCATTTACGGTGGATTCCACAGGCACTGCCACGCCACCAGCAACACCAGCAGCACGGCGGTCTGGAAGCAAGTGCAAAGCAGACCCAGGCCATCCCCGGACTCATCCGCCATCCCTGCTGATTTCACAAGTACCATCAGTGAACATTTGCAAAAACGCTCTGCGTTGATACATTAATGTGTATGAATGGGACACTTGAAAATTTAGTAGAATTAAAGTGAGAAGTCACATAATTTGCTAGGACAAAAACTAGACTGCCCAAGATCAAAGCCAGGTCTCAGAATACTGAGTGCAGGGGGCAGCAGGGCGGGTCAGTGGGTTAAGCATCTGACTCTTGATTTCAGCTCAGGTCATGATCTCATGGTTCTTGAGTTCAAGCCCTACATCTAGCTCTGCACTGACAGTGCCGAGCCTGCTTGGGATTTCCTGTCTCCCTCTCTGTGTGTCTCTCCCCTGCTCACTTGCTCTCTCTCTCTCTCAAAATAATAGGTAAACTTAAAAAAATAGAATAGCTACTGGATAGAAAGTCACTCCTCCGTCTGCAGATAGAGATCCCCGAATTTCACTATCTACCAACTACCTGCTGTCACCCTCTCATTGCCGCCACGTTCAAAGGACACCCATGCAAACACAGCGTTACTGATAACAGTCGGAACTGTCCCCTTGCCCCCTCCAGCGCTCCACCATTGACCCAGCAAATGTTTCAGAGTGACACCCACCGTGTGTCTGCCTTTCCTGCAGCCGCACCATCGGGGACTCAGAAGGTACCAGGATACCCTCGGGTCCTGAATCCCCTTCCTACCTCTTCCCATCCCATGTCCCGGACCACTGCCCTGGGGACACACCCACTCTCCCTGTCGTCTGTCCTCTCAGCTGTGTGCGTCAGGACTGAAGCTGTGGTCATGGGTCCTCACTCTCTGCTCGCTTAGCCTGTCCCGACCTGACTGCCCCATTTCTGTCAGAGCACCACCCTCCCCCCTGGTATCCAGGCGTCAGGTTCTCCCGGCCTCCGACAGCTCTGATCATCCTCCTGCATCTTCTAATGGCTTCAGGGGAATCACCACCTTGGGCTCCTCTGCCCTCCCCCTTACGTGCAGCAAGGACTCAGAAACAGCCTTCACACCTTCCACTCCTTACTTCCCAATGGTCACCTCCCCATTTTCATCCTTCATCATCACAGAAACTCTGCAATTGCTCCCTGACCTCCCATCTCTCCCTATAATCCATTAGAAGCAAGTTTCTGTGACGGGCCACATAGTCTTCTAAGGTGTCTCACTATTACCTGTTAAAAAGGGTCTGACAGCTCATCATCATCCTCAGGTGTGTTCAGACTTTCTCCTCTCTAGACCACCTGTCTGATGATTGTATCTCCCTCCCCCTCCTTAACTGGACCCAGGATAGATTCACTCTCCTCTCGCCTACTCCTGTCCTTGAGTTGGGCTCAGTCATGTGATTGGCTTCGGCCACCATGATTGAACCAGGGCCTTCAAATGTATCTGCACCGCTGCTGGGGGCAGCCATGGAGCGCCTGGGGGAAGTTTCTGCCCAAGTGCGTAGTGCCCACAGCTGGAGCACGGCCAGGGCACATGTGACCCTGCTGGACGCAGGTCGGCCCCACAGGCCCCCGGCTGACCTGAAGGAGACACTTATCAGTGCATGGCACTGAGATGCTGTGGCTGTTTGTTAGGCATAAATAGCTGACAGTATCTGTTTTCCATTCTAAGTGGACTAACAGACATTCTATCACTATTTATCATGGCTAACGTGTGCAGCCAGAGCTCTAGAAACTGTACATGGCCTTTAGCCTGAGTTATTTCAAATCAACCAACATCAAGAGCTGAGTACACTTGAGCGGGCTTGCGGGGGCAGGAGTTTTGCCATAAGGAGACACAGCTGAGAATTAGTATCCCAACATCCCCTGAGGCTTTTATCCCTAGTGTGTTCTTTTCAAGGAGGCTAAAGACTTCAGTCAGATAAAATTCCTCTGTCTACATCCAGGACTTATGTGCTTCATGTGATCCTCTCAGATAAAGTCATGCCTTTCTTCCTCATCTGAATGCTGGAAATCTTTTCCTGCCACGCGCTTCTTCCTGCAGTGGTCAGAGCTTCGGCAGTATTTGTGGTGTGTGTGTGTGTGTGTGTGTGTGCGCCTCAGACTGAATTTAGAAATTCTTGAGAACTGGGCCGTGCTTATATTTTTACTTCCCAGAATGCTTCACCCAGCGCTTTGAACCTAACAGATACAGAAGATACATCAGTGAATGGAAAAGGGGAGGGACAGGCTGAGAAACAAGAAAGAAGGAACAAATATAAATAGTCATCAGCTCAAGACCTAAAGTGCTCCCTGGGGAACCAGAAGGCTGTGGAAGAAAGAACGTGGAATTTAAAGCAAAATAGATGTAATTTATTAGCTGTTTAATTTTTGGCAAATTACATTTCCTCCCTAAGTGCTAGTTTATACATCTGTCGTTGGTGGCAATATCACCAACTTCGAAGACTACTCTGAAGTTTAAGCAAACAGAAGAACAGACCCCAGTGCACAGCAGTAAGTCAATACCTAGTTGTTAGTATTGGTATCACCATTTAGGAGTTTTGAAAACTTGGGGCGCCTGGGGGGCTCAGTCGGTTAGGCGTCCGGCTGCAGCTCAGGTCATGATCTCATGGTTTGTGGGTTCGAGCCTCGCAATGGCCTCTGTACTGACGGCTCAGAGCCTGGAGCTGCTTCAGTTTCTGTGTCTCCCTCTCTCTCTGCCCCTCCCCTGCTCATGCTGTCTCTCTCTGCCTCTCAAAAACAAATAAGAAAAATAAAAATAATTTAAAAAAAAGAAAACTAAATAGGATTTGTCCCTGATCTTGTACATCAATAAAGCCTCCAAATCCTATTAGGCTGTGCCACTCACACAGTCCACCTTGGAAAATGGACACAATAGATAGAATAAGCAGATGCTATAGATGTGACAGTCACTCTGGCAGCATTCCAGCTTCCTGTGAACTAGAAATTGATTAAAATATGTACAGATATAGATATTACTATATACATATATGTATATATATCACTATATGCTCAGATGTCGTAAAACATATAAAGAACCTCAGTAAATTCACAGAGGCTGCTAAAATTTGACAAATATGGAAGAAATCCAATTACTGAGAATTTCCTTTCAAATCCAGATTTTTCGAATGCTCAGGGTAGAGCGGGAGAGGGGATAGGAAGACCCCGAGCAGATTTCAGTAGTTACAGGGATATGTATAGAACATATTTCCCTCGGTCTCCATCCAGGGCTCTGAGATCATTAATTGCTTAATTTTTTGACTTCTCATGAAAAAAATAGCGTGGACCTCAGAAAGCAGTCCCTTTGCCAGATGGCGTGACTGCACATCACACTGGTACAGTTCAAAGCCGCATTAATAACACATTCTAGGGATGATAGATTGGATAAAGTCTAGTGATCTGGCCCCTCTAACGCCCAGAATAATGCTTAGTTCTCCCTGTATAGGAAACATTCCTCAGCTTTGGGAGGTAGAGATTTTCAGGAAAATAGCAAGAGTTCTCCAACATGCTTTAAACTTCCTCTGGACAAAAACAATGTCTGCTTTTTTTTCGTTTCCTTGATAAATAGAATATGGCCTCACAAACAGGAAACACATTACATTTGTGTTTTGTTATAACTTATAATTCAACAAGGTGACATAGATTGTCTAGTGTCGATGAACCAAGTAGTCAATTTGTACCACTGGACTTGCTCTTATGCTTTCAAATGGAGCCTGGGCCCACCAGGGACTGAGACATCTGTATCTTGGACACTTTCTCTACAAGACCTTCGATTTGGAGACATCCCGGTGTTAATAAAACATCTGTGGGAACTGTTTCACAACCAATGGCCATCTCTCACCCATTGGGCCATTATTCAACAATATCCAAGAAATTGATGTATTTTTCCCTTTCCAAAAAGGAGTCCCTTTGCTGACATGTAGTTAGGATTCAAGTATTTGGAAGTCCGGTAATCCCCTTAGAACACTGGAAATAAGCAAAACTCGAAAAACCTACCAGCGCTTTTCAAAATAATCTTAACCTTTGAGACCTTGTAAAAACAAGTAACATTATTCTAACAAGAAAATTCCTGGGGATTGAAAAGTTATTGGAATGTTTCCCAAACACTTAAAGAAGGTTAGACAGACAACCTCTAAAATAATTAACAATGAGATTCAAAAAGTCAATAATGTCACATTATTAACAAAGTGCTTTCATCTTCTATAGCAATAACTATTATATTAATAAAAGTAAAGTAAGTACATGACATTTTTGAGCTTTAGCTAGTCTCCAGACTGCATTACAAGGTTTTTGATGCAGTAAGTTGTTTCATGTTCCCAGAGTCCTTGGAGGGAGGTGCTGTTACCATCCCCGAGCGTGTTTTAGGAAAGACAGATCTGTGACCACCACAAATAAAGCTCTTTATTTTACTGGCTGTTCAATTCAATCACACCTGACAGAAGATGAAAGGGAGCCACAGAGGAGTTCATGACAGGTTCAATGTCACCCAGCTCCTAAGTGTGAGACCAAGGGAGAAACCCAGGCTGAGGACCCCCATTCTCCTTCTCCGCCTCCCCCAGGCTCCACAGTGTGGCTGCTGAGAAGTGTGCGGTGTGCGGGGCAGACGGGGCAGGACGAGAGCACAGGGGCCATCGTGAAGAACAGGGTTTGGAAGCCACACGGACAAGCCCCAGGGACGAAGGGACGATCAGGAGGAAAGCCAGACACCCAGAAGCTTTAGTAGACAGCCCCACTGGAACTGAGTCAATGGAGGAAGCAAACCAGAGTGTGGGCGGATCTGATTAAAAACAAACAAGATAACAAAGTCATGAAGAGAGTAAGAACCAGGGCCAGTAACACAGGAATTTGTCAAAGCAGGTAAAGAACTCGGGTGAAGGTAGCCTGGAAACAAGGCGACACCCCAGAAGACCAGTCCCAGTAAGCAACTCGCCGCTCCTTGGGGTCCCAAGCCCCCAAGAAGCCAGCACTTAGCATTCAGTACTGCGCTTACTTTCCTATGTGTTTCTCTCTGTTGCCACGCAGTGCCACCCTCAAGAAAAGAAACTGCATCTCTCTAATGCTGAGGTAGCTCTTACAGAGACCTGCCCGTGGCACTGGTCCACCTGGGTTTGTTCAATGACTCAGTGACCTCATAAAGCACATATCCAGAGTGGCAGCCATTTTGGAGGTGAGGTAACAGTCAGACGGCTTGTGTGACTCACCCAAGCTCTGTAACCCATGTGTTCTGGCTGTCAACCCAGAGCTTTTTCAATAATCAGCTTTGAACTATTCAAATACTCTGCTTCCCCTCCCTGAAGGCAGGATGTAGGCAGCCATGTTGGACAGAACTCCTGCTGGCTTATCTGTCCGGCCCTAGGGACGAGTCCACACTGGTGGGCATGCTCTGCCAAGCCCCGTGAGCATTAACTTAGTCAGGTCATCTTCTCTCCAGTCTGCAAACCGCTATTTCATCCTACAAAAATGCCTAAACGATTTCAATGGGAAGGCTATCCTATTGTGTGACCGACTTTACATCTTAAGGTCTGAGAAATCTCCGATTTCCATTTGCAATTTTAACCACACACATTTTTCCCCTCAGAAAAACAATAATACGATCAGCCAAGAATTACCAGATAAAAGATTTCCTAATTTAATAGGCTACGTTGTTATCATATGTTCATTTGAAAAATCGTTTTGACACGAAGGAGGTCTTTCTTAGATAATTTGACAAATGATCTCAATAAAAAAGAAACACTTTTTTACACAACTCAAATTTTCCTTTCTTAAACAACTCAAATTTTCTTTTCTTCTGCCGTTAAAAACACAGAATGCTTATTAGTTGCTTCTTCTGATAATAACTTTTCACAAACATGTTTCTGTACAAGCTTTTAATAAATGCATTTCCTACGTCAGAGGAAGACAAAATGGCAATTATTTAGGAGGACAGATATTTTTAGATGGAACGGTTGAAAAATATTTTCTACGGTCACAGCTACCAAGGCGACACCATGGATAAGGCAGCGCGAGCCTAGAGACGTTCCGAGGAGACTCAGAATAACCCGGAAGGCATCATTCCCAGGGGTTTCTCTTGAACTCCAGTCCCCTCCAGAGTCTTCGGTGAACACTAAATGCCAATTCATATTAATTGGGTGAGAATAGAAACTGTTCTTTCAGCCTGAGCTTTCATTTTTTCTTAGAGATTTGTAGAAGATGGCTGTTTTGTGATTTATGCTTTGAATTTATTTCACATTTCTTATGATGGGTTTTCATTAGAATCAAAGATATTATGCCACATGGAGATAATGAAAGGCCCCTTCTCTGGCCGCTGAAGGCCAAGGAATGCAATTGCTGTGAAGGGTCAATTAGCCCCACGCTAATTAGCCAGTGTGGGTCAGAGCGTGACCTCCGTGTCCCTCCCACCAGGGCCGGGGGCCATTTTGCTGCTCATTAGGATCCAACAGGAGAGGAAGGGGACAAATGGGCACCGATGGCCTTCTCTACCAGGGAGCTGGGGAGTAAACGATTTACTGCAGGGGGGTGTGAGTCCTGTGTGCAGGGGTGAGGTCTGGGGTCCCCTCGGTCCACGCATACCCTTTCCCAGATATACAGGTAACTGATTACCAGCCCTATGCCTACGGAACCACGTTAAATCACGTTTTCTATTGTCAGCTTGACAAGAAGTGTTTCAGTGTTGTTTCTTTAAATATTCTATTACTAGTTACGATAAATATGATAAACCGTTAGAAATATATACATGGAGTTTTCCAACAGAGTTCAATTCGTTTCTAAAAGTCATACGCATGCTTATCGTATTCATGGGGGAGGGTGGGCCGCAGGGTTAAGACGCACGCTCCTTCTCAGGCACATGCGACTATCAGATGAATCCTGAACAAGAGTCCGTTTTGTATTATGTCATCTTCCTATAGAGATTTTGCCCCCTGTTGATACAACTCTAGGAAAAAATAAGTGCATGCAAACTGTCCGCCTGAACTCATTGTGTATGATGCCTCTCTCTCACTGCGCTTTCTCTTTTCCCAAAACTCAGTGGAAATTTATTACTGCCAAAGTGATTTTGCGTGTAATGTGGAGAGAAGATATGTTGCAGCAATGAGGCCATTTCAAGAAAAAAAATAATAGGATAAGGATGAAAACATTTATGTCCTTTTTTGGCATTTATTCGTTGCTAGGCCCTAAAAAAAATGCGGGCCACCATTTTGTTCTGCAATTTGTTTCTGGTTTCCTCGTCTTCATCCCTCATGTATTTCCACTTTCTACAAGAATCTGATGATCTTCGGATGTTCTCCCCTGTCTTCCTCTCTGCCCCACCCCCTCCCCACATTACCCATCTGCCCTATGCTGCCACTGTCTTTCTTTCTTCCTTCCTTCCTTCTTTCCTTTTCTTTCTTTCTTTCTTTCTTTCTTTCTTTCTTTCTTTCTTTCTTATCTTTGATCACTTTTATGGGTTAAGATATCCTTTGTCTCGGGGCACGTGGGTAGCTCAGTAGTTAAGCATCCCACTTCAGCTCACAATTGCTGAGCTTGAGCCCCACATAGGGCTCTTTGCTGTCAGCACAGAGCCTGCTTCGGGTATACTGTTTCCCTATTTCTCCACCCCTCATTCATCTGTGCTCGCTCTCGCTCTCTCTCTCTCTCTCTCTCTCTCTCTCTCTCTCAAATGTTAAAAAGTAATCTAAAAGAAGAAAAATGATATCCTTTGTCTAACTTAGTCTTACATACAGAATAACATGGTAATTTTTACTTTTGGGTACAAAATCCAGCAAGATTTGTGCCAAAAGTCTAGCTATAAAGATTGTTTAGGGCCATTCAGACCATTTCTGCTACCTTCTAGGCTTGCAAACATGACTCATTTCAGTCATGTTTCAGACACTGTAAGTGTCTCCCAGACTCTGTGAAATATCAGGACTTCCTAAAGGAAGTACATAAACATTTCAGATGAAGAATATTGAGAAGAGTGGCGGAGAAAAGCCGTAGGAATGTTTTATTTGCACTAAACTACTTTCTACCTCAAGGTCCTGTGTGTTTCGTATATCTCACCTGTGCCGTTTTTCTAATCCATGATTGCTCTTGTGTGAACACGAGAACCAAAAAGAATTAGGTGTGTCCTCTGTGTGGCTTACAGCCCAATGTGGGTTAATAGGAACTCACCAACTAAGCACAGAAAAATAAGCTGATTAACTCAAGGAACCCACGAACCATGAGATCATGACCTGAGCCAAAGTCGGACGCTTAACCGACCGAGCCGCCCGCACCCCAAGGTTTCAGTAAGTGCCAACCTGGAACAGAATAAGTTTGGTTCGGTTTGCTTTGGTTTTCCAGTGTAAGTAACATACGGCGTTAAATTGTCTTCAGATGTACAACGTAGGGATTCAACAATCTTATGCATTAGTCAGTCAGTGCTCATCATGAGAATAAGTTTATGTTACTTCATGTCTTTAAAAGAATCTATTAGATGACACAGTCAATGCTTATTTCAAATCAGTAGAAACCCAGAGTAATAATTTGATTCTCTGATTATCTAAAATAGATCTCTTTCCCTCCAAAAACACACTAACAAACAAACAAAAACAAATCTCTCTCAGGGGAAGAAAAAGCCATGAAGTCAAACATCTAACACAGAGCCTTAAGGAAAAAAATGCGTGCTAGGGCGCCTGGGTGGCTCAGTCAGTTGAGTGTCCAACTCTTGATGTGGGCTCAGGGCAGGATCTCCCAGTTCATGAGATCAAGCTGCACGGTGGGCTTTGCTAACTGCATGGTGTCTGAGATTCTCTCTCTGTCTCTCTCTCTGTCTCTCTGTCTCTCTGCCGCTTCCTCACTCTCTCTCTCAAAATAAAAAAATAAATATTTAAAAAGCAGGGGAGGAGGAGGGAAAAAAGAAAAGAAATGTGTGTCTACTCTAGAAGGGAGAAAAACAACCAGGGGTCACGTATCCTTAAATACGACAGCTTCTCTACTGCCATAGAGGACAATACAGCCAAGTACCATCACCCTCACCAGGGGGCCACCCAGTCAGTCTGAGCTCCCGCCTGTCCCTTAGACCTGGGGGAGCTTGACAGGTAGAGTAGGGGAGGGCACCCCAGAGTAGGGCAGGATGGGGAAGACAGTAGTCCGTCAAGCTCTTCAGGGGCAAAGGAGAAAGGAGAGATGACAGGCATCTCTATTTATTTTTTTAAACCGACATGGAGATAAACAGTTTCACTCCTTACCTGTAAATTTCTCAAGTTTCCAGCCTCAGGTTTACATTTAAGATATAAACACAACACAGTGTTCCTTATGTCAGCTCCTGTTTCATGATCTGGACATCTTGTGTCATGTGTCAGGTCTCTGTTACGAAGCTGTTCTCCTCTATCACACCTGGATTCCAAGCATCTGCCCTCCAGACCTCAGCTCGGAGGAAGGCATTGAACGTCTGTGCAAACCGGGACAAAAGCCTAGACTCTGACAACCAACGACAAGAAAGGATAAGTGGTATTCATTTCCTCCGCTTCAGCTGTTGGTCCTAACTAATTCCTTCCTGTCATCATTTATTCAGGAGAAGCACTGTGTCAAGCCCACCGCCACCCCAAGTACATTGCTGAGGGTGACAGTGTGTGCAGCCGGGTACCCTGCTTCTCCACGAGCCACAGGGCCACCCGCGGGTAAGTGAGAGAGGCGGCGGGCTGGGCAGCAGCTCCAGCTCTGAACCTTCACTCAGAAGTAACTGGTAAATATTGTCTGGGATATTTAAAAAAAAAAAACACTTTTCTAAATTTATCTCACAAAACTTACTTATAAGGAACTTCCTTTCAGATTGTTGTCTGAGTTTTCTACATTTCCATAATGCACATTTGGTAGGCATGAGGATTGAATAAAAGTTCAGCAGAGGCACATTCAGGCTTTCCTGGGGATAAATCAGTTGAAGAAATTTACAAAAGTCCATTGTTTTGGGTGTGATATTTGGGGACTCGGACACTATGTCCCTTAAAGTCTGAGGACAGTGTTTTTCCATCCTTCTCTAATAAAAGCTAGTGAAAACCCACAGGTGACAGGTCAGGCCATAGATTTACAGATGATACATTTTACTTGTGCCTATAGTAACTCAAGTTACTTCCTCTGCTCTGGTAGAGAGAGAAGAAAGGCACTATGGGAGTTGACTTATAAATGAGTTTCTGAGAGAATCCATCAAGACAAAAGCTTCACTTCAGAAAGACGGGGCCCAGTACTGTACCCGGATTTACAGGGCACCCTAACCTCCTTTTCATTTTAATCTTCTTCCAACTAGAAGAAGTATAGTGGGTTTACTCAAAATCCGTGTCCATCTAGAATGTGAACTTTTTTGAAAATAGGGTCTTTGTAGGTGTAGCTAGCTGAGGTTTTCAAGAAGAAATCATCCTGGGTTTAGGGCCTTCCTAAATCCAATAACTGATATCTTTGTAAGAGGAGAGGACACAGAGGCACACAGAGGAAAATGTCATGTGAACATGGAAGCAGACATTGGGGAGACACCTCCACAAGCCAGGGAACTCCATGAGTCACCAGAAGCTGGAAGAGGAAGAGGCAATCTTCCCTAGAGCCTTCTGAAGAATTATGACCCTACGGACCTGATTTCAGAATTTTTGGCTCCCAGAACGATGAGCAATAAATCGGTGTTGTCATAGGCCTCAATGCTTGCATCTTCGTTACAACAACCCTGCCTTGCAAACTCACAAATGAGGAAAAACATTCTGGTCAGAGGGAACAAGATGTGCAAAATTGGGGGTGAGAGACATAGGGAATTGGGAAGAAGAAAAGCTCGCATTTATTTGGGTGGGAGTAAGATACTTGTAGGCAGAGTCATATACAGATGCCCCCCGCCCCCGCCCGAAGAGCTCCTGATTTGGCGTTCCATAACGCCAACAACCCCCACACGTTTGTCCGTGTTTATTTAGAGGAGACTCTGCAAGAGTAGAAATGAGGAGAGCTGTTAGTAGCAGCCACTGTCACTAATCGTTTCCTCTTTGGTTCATTGTGGTCAGGTGACATGCATCCTGGTCTATTCAGGACTGTTGAGGTAACACCTGTTGGCCCCCCTGTAACTGTTAATAGTTCCCCTTTAACTATCATGTCTCCCAGTCTGAAAGACAAATCATATGGTTTCCCTATTCAGAGACACCATGGCACTCAATAGCCATTGAATATGTAGGTTTTGAACACTTAATGAAAGAATTATAATAGCAATCATAGCTAGCATTTTTTGAATTGTCTACATACTGGGCACGGCGCTCAGCATTTTCTCCTCTTACTCTGTGCAATGCCGCAGTGAGACAGGTACTATTAATATCCTCATTTTATAGATGAAGTGTAAAGAAGGGAAGTCATTGCCAAAGGTCACACGTAGCTACTAATGGGCTGAGCTGGGATAAAAACAAATATTTGTGTGGCACAACAGTAACTGTGTCACAAATCCGTTTCATAAACATCATCACATTCAATCTCACCTAATACTTTACCTGACCCTTTTTCAAATGTTGTGTTCAGTATTTTAACAGAATCACTTAGGGTTTAGGAAGGCTAAATTAATTAGCCAAGATCACACAGGAGTTTCTCCACAGGAAGTGGGCTTCCATCCAGGTCAAAATCTGCAGAAAAAACCACCTGGGGGGCTGACAAGAACAGATTTTCGCCTCCCGTTCTGGACTTCTGGAATCAGAATCAGGAGGGGTAGATCCTGGAAATCTGCATTTTGAATCCTCTCCCCAGTACTCTCAATGTGAAGTCAAAGGTTGAGAATTTCTATCAAGGTCCAGACCTGGATGCGCATTTGGCCTCTGGCCTCTCAGTCCCAGAGATTCCGCATCCATGTGAAATCCTCCTTTCTGGGCCCACAGGCATCCTGTGTTCCCTCCTAAACCCTCTTCAGCCTCCGCCCAAGTAGCTCACTGATGTGCCCCACACAGACATGCGCGGTCAGCGTCTTGACTCACCCGGAGGGGGCAGGACGAGGTTGCCCTGTGCAGGCAGGCTCTGGGGCCTGAGGATCCTGAAAGAGTGAAGAGTGCCATCTGCTCTCAGGGTCACACTCCCGGAACCCTCAGTCAGACATTCCATCAGACTGGGTTTACTCGAAATCGGACAGGGGAGATTTAGTTTGTGATGCAAGCTCTTCTAATGGGTCATAGTGACTAGAAGAGAAAGCAGATTATACAAATGTGCATAGAGAGAGAGCACAGGGCCAGTTTTTGTGTCAGACCTTCACAAACTACCAATATCAAACGTGGCATCAATTATTTTAAAGGGCAAATCCTGGAATTAACATACAAATAGTAACACTTCCGGGTGTCCAAAGGCATGTGTCATCTCTAAGGCTTGATGTGTTGAGTAATTTGTAAACCTATAAAATGTTTGGAGCAGCACAAAGTGAAACCAACAACAGAAAACAGACTTTAAGTCAAGTGAAGACCTAATGAATAACTTCGCTTTTCCTCGTTTTATAATCTAGCACACCAGCTCTTCTGAAATACACCAAACTCAAAAGGAAAATGGGCAAAGGAGACAAGCACACCCAGGGATGCTGACCTTGACATCTTTCAGGGGCAAAGAATCTGAAATAAGGGAAAGATTTGGCAAATGTAAAAATTTTTTCAATACATTGATTTTATTAAGTCTCTGTGGGATTGTGGGGGAGGTAACCTAGCACAGAATCTGTCAGAACAAAACCTATTAGGACAAAGAAAAAAAAAAAAAGGTTGGGGCACCTGGGTAGCTGAATTGATTAAGCATCAGACTCTCAGACTCTAAATTTCGGCTCAGATCATGATCTCATGGTTCATGGGATCGAGCCCTGCGACAGGCTTCTCGCTGCATGGAACCTGTTTGGGATTCTCTCTCTCTCCCTCTCTCTGTGCTTCCCCAGCTCATAATCTTGCTCTCTCTCAAAATACATAAATAAACTTCAAAAAAGGGGATAACATTGGATCCACAGACATTGCATGTGTATATATGTATTATATTTATTAATACATATACACATAATATAGCATACTTATCCTAGAAGAAAATATGAATGCACTCTTTATCCTGAATCTTTAAAACTATGATGCAAAATCTATGATGCAATATAATATTAATACCCTTAATAACATTAAAAATAGCCTTTCCATGCAAACATTACAAAAGCAAAGATAAAAAACAAACAAAAAACAGACTCTTAACCACCGAGAACAAATAGAGGGTTTCCCGAGGGAGGGGCTGGAGAGATGCGTGAAACAGGTGACGGGTATTCGGAGCACACTCATTGTTGGAGCACTGGGCTGCCTCAGTCGGTTACGTCACCCGCAAGTTATGACCTCATGGTTCGTGGGTTTGAGTCCTGCCTCAGTCTCCGCACTGGTGGTGTGGAGCCTGCTCGGGATTCTCCCTCTTTCTGCCCCTCCCTTGCTTGTGTGCTCTCCCTCTCTCAAAATAAATATATAAACGTGAAAGAAAAAGAATACACTTTTGTGATGAGCACTGGATAATATATAGAGTTGCTGAATCACTATATCTATTTCACACTTGAAACTAATACAGCACTGTATGTTAACTACACTGGAATTAGAGCAAAAGAAAATAAGCAAACAGCAACTTAGGAAAAGAACTTCAAAGGGAGAAAAAAGCAAGGCAAGTACAGGTGATAAATGGGAGAAAATATTTTCAACTTAGGACACAGAAGTCATACAACTTGGGAAAACGTATACAAATCTGATAGAAAAATGTGTTAAAGAGAATAGAAGTTACAAAATGTGTACAAATGACACTTAGAACATGAACAGATGCTGAATTTTAATTAAAATAAGCTGAACACATGTTAAATTATTCTCCTTTACCCCTGTAACACTGACTACTCTTCAAAAGCTTAGCAAATGCTATTGGTGAAGGAACATGCACGCATCTCCGGTGGGAGGTGCCAATGGGACAGTTAGCATAATGTCATCTGGGTTCCTTCACGTGGTCACAAATGGCAGGATTTCTTTGCTTTTAATGGCCAAATACTTTCCCAGTGTGTATTTATACCACATCTTATTTATTGATTCATCTGTCAATGGGCACATAGATGCTGCAAAGAAATTGGGGGTCCACCTATATATTTAGTATTTTCATCTCCTTCAGATGAACAGTTCCATTTTTAATTTTTTGAGGACTCTCCGTGCTGTGTTCCAGAGTGGCTGCACCAATTTGCATTTCCACCAACAGTGAACAAGAGCTCTCTTTTCTCCATCTCCTCTCAAACACCTGTGATTTATTTTTATAATAGTCTTTCTAACAGGTGTGAGATTGTGTAACTTATTTTTAGCATAACCTGAAATGTATGTGTATGTGTATTTTAAGTTCCTTTCTTAGAAAAATGATAAGATACTATATATTTTTTCATGAAGTCTTTTTTTCCCATGATAATTCACCCCAGAACTCATTATACATTAAGATCGTGAGATTTCCCTTACTCGTTTCATAACTACATAGCGATCTCATGTGTGGATGAATCACAGTTTATTCAATCAACACCCTCCTGGTGGACATTTGAGTTGATTCCAGTTTTTTGTTTTTGAAATGACAAACAATGCTCTGTGAGTGGTGTGTGACTACAGCGTTACATATTTTTCCAGTACATTAAAACGGGACTAGTTCACTAACAAGGACTAGGAAAGTCAGTGCTTTGACAGCAAGGAGTCTACCTAATATCCAAATGTTGGTTTCAAAATGTAGTCTCCCACATAGATGGACCGGACTCCTGACGCCAGGCCAGAGAGAGAAAGTACAATAAGATCTCAGAGCATGGTTTCTGTGGCCCCAGAACACCTGGTGTAGCCAAAAAGCAAGAATGTGCTCAAAGACAGATGGAGTCACACTGGCCAAGTCTGGATCATAGTATATTGCATAAAGCAATAATTTATAAAGATACTCAAAATCATAGTATGGATCATAGTATATTGCATAAAGCAATAATTTATAAAGATACTCAAAATCTAGGGGTGGTGAGGAAGAGCTCCACCGTACTGAAGAATCATACAGGATAAATGTGGAAACAAGGAGAGATTAAGAAAATTGGGTTTTTAAAACTACTAATCTGAAAGCAATTTCAGGTAAGGACCCCAGTCAGCACCTGGAGGAAAGACAAGGAGAAGTCAGGATAACTGCACAAAGTATTCCCACAGAGTACCCGGCATCGCCACAGGCGGAGGCTTGTTTCCCCGCAGGTGTATTTGGCAGGCATCAGGACAGTCGACCACACTAGCATCACCAGTTACAAACTATTCAGTATTGATGACCACAGTGTTGAACTGAAGGTTCCGATGAAGAAGCAATAAAACCAATCCAGGACTTAGAACGTTCTGGAAGACCTCTGGCCTTGAATCATTGAAATGTCAATTGTTGAAAAAACCCAGAAAGGTGTGTGTGAGGAGATTGTTCCAAAGTAACAGAGATCAAAGATTCATGATAACTAAAAGCAGTGTGTGAGCCTTGACTGAATTCTTGATCAAAAAGATAAAAAAAAAAAAAAGCTATAAAGGACAATTTGGGAATGACTGGCAGGGACATTTGCATATGGACTGCATAAGAAATGTCACTGTATTGATGTTAAACTTCTTGGGTGTGATTAGGCATCATGCATATATAGAAGGATGTCTTTATATTTTGAGATACTGACGGTACCATTTAGGACCAAACTGCCCTGGTCTGCAGCATGCGTCACATCAGGAGGCAGGAAGGGAGGAAGAAGAGGAGACAGAACAGTAAAGCAAATAAGGCGAAATGTTACGAGCGGGGGAATCTGGGTAAAAGTCACATAGGCATTTGTTATACGGTTTTGTTTATTTCTTTGACTTTTCAAGGTTTAAATGTTATCAAATAAAAGAGCGATAATGGTTCTCCGCACTCAGCCACCACATGGGAAGTAGTCCTTGAAAACAAGGAATGTGATGTCACTCCAAAGTTTGGAAGAGAAAACAATTGCGTGAATTGCATGCTACCTCTCACTAATGAACTTCTCTTGCCTGTTCCTATATGTCCCTCAAAAACTGAACTTCAAAGAAAAGAGTGAAGAAGAGGAAAGCAAACTCCAACCTGAGCAAAAAGGAAATCTTTGCTTTGAGAATCAGAAAACTCTCATAACAGGATGGATTAGCACTATGGTTTTTCTTTTTTTTTAAACAGCTTTTTTTAAATGTTTGTTTATTTTTGAGAGAGAGAGAGAGAGAGAGAGACAGGGCATGAGCAGGGGAGGAGCACAAAGAGAGGGAGACAGAAATGAAACAGGCTGCAGGCTCTGAACTGTCAGCACAGAGCCCGATGCAGGGCTTGAACCCACGGACCGTGAGCTCATGACCTGAGCAGAAGCCAGACGCTTAACCGACTGAGCCGCCCAGGTGCCCCACCACTATGGTTTAAATAGAAGAGTAACAGTCACTTGAAGAATGTGGTGGGTGTTCTAAAGGATAAGCAGCTCGTAATGACTTTGAGAAGACCAGTACAATGAATAAATATGGTGAATTTGTAGAATCCTAAACAACTCCTGAAGCATAGTGCCATGCGCGGGCTAATGTCCTGTGTAAATAACCAAAGAACATAACTCAGTTCATGGACGCCCTTTTTTTCTTACAGAGGCAAGAGAAATTTCTCAAACATTTTGCAACGAAGATCCTTCCCACATGATAAATGTCAAACAGACATGGACTGGGGCACCTGGGTGGTTGTCGGTTGAGCGTCTGGCTTCGGCTCAGGTCATGATCTCACAGTTCGTAGGTTTGAGCCCCGCATCGAGCTCTGTGCTGACAGCTCAGAGCCTGGAGTCTGCTTCAGATTCTGTGTCTCCCTCTTTCTCTGACCCTTCCCTGCTAATGCTGTCTCTCCCATTCTCAAAAATAAATAAAACATTAAAAAAACGTAAAAATATTTAAAAAATAAAAATAAAAACAGACATGGACTTCCATGCAAGGTGACAGTGTAAGAAACAGAAGAGAATAAATTTAAATCCTCCTGGATATCTACCCATGGCAATCAAAAGGGCAAAAGATGGGCAGGGGGACATATTTGCTAAAATCCACATTGGAGCGAATATGAGAACGTGTGCATTATGATAAACAGCTAAAATTGGAGTAAACAGACTCATTTTTGAAGGTAGTTTGGCAGGATTTATCAATATTCTAAATACACATTCAGTTTTTCTCACATACGTGCTGGAAGACGGGTACATGGATGCTCATTGCAATGACCATGAAAACAAAAACGGAACTCATCCAAATACTCACTCATATGAGGCTGGCGTCACTCGCCCGTTCTACCGGTCAGCATCTGTTCCGACCCCAGAGCGCTCTCATGAAAAGCGATGCTGTCCTTTTCTCAGATAAAAACTTCAAGTTTTCAAGTGTGCAGTAGAATGTATTATTAGTAACCCGTTTAGTTATATATTGCTATAATTATGTACATGCATTAAATTTTTTAAATATGTATACCAAATTGTGATTATCTCTGAAGAATGGGATCAGGAGGGGAAAAGAAATTTTGAGTTTTATATATTTTTGGAATTAAAAGAAGTATAGATACTTGTGACACTATTCGTTTTGAAAGGACACCTGGAAAAATGTCTACAAGTCATTTAATTCCTAATTGTGCTGACAACCTTTCCACATCATGAACTTCAAACAGAAACTATATGACAGAAATGATATACTTATAAGAAGGAACTCTTTCTCTTTTTTCCTCTCTTGCTAATATCTGTGGTTGACATTGTGTCCTTCGTCCTGTCATCACTGGCTAGGACTTCATTCTGACCTTTCACCTCAAGTGCCCCAAATCCAGCCTCAGTTCCCACTCAGTTGCTCGGATGACAGCTACTCACTCACCTCTCCTTTTGGGGGAAAAATTAGTTTTGTAACTTTTATTTGCTTCATTCTAAGAAGACTTTTTTTTCCCCCACCTCAGATGTGCACCTACTTTTAAAGTGGATGAGATGCCAGAAAGCTTATTTCAGTATAACTAGAGCGAGAGAGAGAGAGAGAGAGAGAGAGAGAGAGAGAGCGAGCACAAGAGCACACGCACGCTGCACTCACGGGTGGCGCAATGCTTCCAGAACTCCTTGGGAAAGCTCCAGAGAAGGTCAGAGTTGTGAGATTAGAGGAGAAGGCGTAAGAAAAGGGTCAAGTGAGGGGCGCCTGGGGGGCTCAGTCAGTTAAGTGTCCAACTTCAGCTCAGGTCATGATCTCGCAGTTTGTGGGTTCGAGCCCCACGTCAGGCCCTGTGCTGGCAGTTCAGAGCCTGGAGCCTGCTTCAGATTCTGTGCCTCCTTCTCTCTCTGCCCCTCCCCCGCTCATGCTCTATCTCTCTCTCTGTCTCAAAAATAAATACACATTAAAAACTTTAAAAAAGTAGGAAATGGTCAAGTTAAATTCCCCACAGTGCCCCTTTTCTCTGATTATGATGTTGAGCTTCAGGTGTCCTTTGCTTTTGTAACTATTACAATGAAAAAGTAGAGAAGCAGATAGTGAAAAATATGTCAAGGTTAATATAATAATATATAATATAATAATAATAATGCAACTTTAATTTGTTATATTTTAAAATGTGTACACTGAAACTAATGTAATATAGTGTGTTAACTATTATCAAATAAAGAAAACACTAAATACATTATATGTATATGTGTGTGTGTGTGTGTGTGTGTGTGTGTGTGTACATATATATAAAACACATTGCAATAGTATTGAATATTTTCTCTGACAATTTTCCTGCTTGGTGTGTTGAATTCAGTTTTCTTTTTTGACAATAAATTTTCACAGATTCAGCTTGATCTTAACTGGACAACATCCTAAAATCTTCAAATTACAGTAAAGACATACTAGACACACATATAACATAAAAATTTGAATGTACATATGTAGCTAAAAAATAAATAAAAATAAAATCCGTGAAATAAACAAATTATAGACCTTTGTGGACCTGGAAACGGAGACCCCAGCGTCAATGCAAAGAGATATGAAAAAAAGCTAATTCTTGGGTTTTGGACTTTCATGTGCCCACAATGCACTGGTGACAGAGTAATTTAAAAGATTTAAGGTAATTGGGTGTGTTTATTTATTGTACATTTCATCCCATGTCCTTATTTTTGAACTTTACTAACCTTCCTGCAAATATCAATTCCATGGTAGGTGCTAATATTTTAATTTTGAGCCATTCCCATATGTAGCTTTATTTTTAGATTTTCTAGACATATAGAAGGAAATTAAAAATGGTCAACCTTGAGTATCCTCTTCAAGATGTTCAGAGCTAAAAAATGGTATCTATGTACATTGAGTGGCATAGACAGCAGCCTCCAGTGTCTCCGTTACTATGTGGACAAATTTATTGCCATTGCCAGCCAGTCCTCGGCAGGCATCTTGCTGTCAGGAGCTGACTTGTATCCTCACAAAATTCATATGCTGAAGTCCTAACCCCTTGAGTGTGCCTGCATTTGGAGATCGGATCTTTAAAGAGGTAATCAAGTTAAAATGAGGCCATTCGAGTGGACTCTATCCAATCCAAAGTGACAGAGTCCCTAGACAAAGAGATTAGGAAGTAGACATCGGCAGGGGAAGACCATGTAAGGATACATGAAGAACACAGGTATCAACAAGCCAAGGAGAAAGGACTCTGAGAAAACCACCCTTGACACCTTGATAGACTTCCAGCCTCCAGAATCGTAAGGAAATAAATTGTCATTATTTAAGCTACCCATGCTGTGGCACTTTCTTGCGACTGCACTGGCCAACAAACCAAGAGTTTCTGTATCTTCAGAAATCTAACACTTTCAAAAGTCTGCTGCCTGTTATAAATAACAAGGACACTACATTCCTAGCTGCTCATTCACCTCTTTATTTTTCCAAAAAAGGACTCCTGGAGTCTTGGAAAATCACGCCTTTGCTGTCAGAACCTTGACTGACAACTCAATGCCATAGGACAGAATTCAGGGAGGGCTCACACTGGACCAGGATTATACACGAGCACTTTACATCTCCCTCTTAGTTCTGTAACAGCAGGTGTGGTCTTGGATCTTCCTCTCTATGTTGGAGACTTTTTTTCCCCATGAAGACCTTGATTTCTCTGCTCCTTACAGTACTGTAGCCTCAAGGGCGAGGCTTTGGGCTCTCCATGTCCCAGAGTCTCCAGTCGAATCAGATGATGACTGCATTGTGGTAAAGCAAAGGGCATGCGAGTCATGAGTAAGAGGCTCTGCTGGAGTAATAAACACCGGAGGACAGGGGGCGCTGTTAATTTTGAATCCCAGAGAAGGGAAGATGGCTAAGAAAACAACATCTTTGGCTCTCGGCTCCAATATTCAAGTGACATCCCCAGTACTTCCCCCAAATTCTCATCCAAGCCACTCCTAACTTTACCCAAAATTCTGAAGGAAATTGATGACCTATCCTGGTAGGATTTTTACAGTCGCATCTTCACAGTTCACAATTATCACTGAAACCAGCATTTAGCACATATTTGTTGAATGAATAAATAATGATAATAACTACCAAGATCTGTTCTAAGCACCGTGTTTACTAAGTATTTCACATACTTGTTATCCCTTCAACTACACTGAGAGGAAAAATATTAAGACAAGGACTGCAGGAACATCATCAAAATCCGCTTCTTCCCTTTGCTGGCCACCTGGCTGACTCCATCTTCCAGCCACCTGTGGATCTGCGGTTGGGCCCAGTAACCATTCTTGCCACTGGACTATGAATGGAAGTGATGGGAGCCACTCCCTGGCCAAAGCATGCATGCTAAGGTTCCAGCAAAACAGACGGACAGATGGAGAGACAGACACGTGGCAAAGTGGCTGATCAGTGAGTGAGTGGGTACAATACAAAAATACAGAAAAGCTCTCCACTGTAATCTGGGAACTCACATCGTATGGTTTGAACCACACAACCAAAGACCGCACAGGAGAAGTTTGGCAGCAGACCCAAATTACATCATTGAGTTCTGGGGTATAAATAAGTTCTCTAAAGATTACTCTGCACAGCTCAAAGTTAACAAAATGACATCATATATGAAAGTTAATATTCGTAAGTTGAAAGGACGTGGTTCTTTTAAAACAATGCTGTATATGTACAGGATGCGTGTATAGAATGCCTGATTAGGAATAGGTTTTATCATATTTATTTTCTGGATAATTATTGAATCCACTTCCTTTCAAAACTCTTCTGATTTTTCCTTTTCAATTTTTTGTTGTTGTCTGTATTTAGTTATCTTTATAGCTATTGGCCTTGATATTCATGTTTCCTTTGAAAGAAATAAATCATTCCCCTGTGCCATATATAACCTTCAGATTTCTTTTTTTTTTTAATTTTTGTGCAAATTCAGGTTTCATACAGTATATTATTAGTTCCAGGTATACCAGTGATTCAACACTTCCATAAAACACGCCATGCTCATCACAACAAATGTGCCCCTTAATCCCCACCACCTGTTTAACCCATTCCCTCACCATCTGGTAACTATCAGTTTGTCCTCTGTAGTTGAGAGTCTGTTTCTTGGTTTGACTCTCCTTTTCTTTTCCTTTTTAATTGTTTGTTTTGTTTCCTAAATTCCACATATGAGTAAAATCACAAGGCATGTGTCTTTCTCTATATGAATTTTATTCTCTTAGCATTATACCCTCTAGTTCCATCCATGTTGTCGTAAATGGCAAGCTTTCCTTCTTTTTTATGGCTGAGTAACATTCCAGTGCATATGTGTATGTGTGTGGGTCTGTGTGTATGTGTACACATACCACACCTTCCTTATCCATTCATTAACTGATAGACACTTGGGCTGCCTCCATATCTTGGCTATTGTAGATAATGCTGTTATAACCACTAGACATATGTATTCCTTTGGATTAGTATTTTTCATTCTCTGGGTAAATACCTAGTAGTGTAATTCCTGGATCATAGGATAGTTCTACTTTTTGAGGAACTTCCAAACTGTTGGCCACAGTGGCCGCACCAGTTTGCATTCCCACCAACATTAGAGGAGGGGTCCCCTTTCCACGTGCTCACCAACATCTGTTGTCTGTTGTGTTTTTGATTTTAGCCATTCTGACAGGTTTGAAGCAATAGATCATTGTAGTTTTTATTTGTATTTCCCTCATGATGAGTGATGTTGAGCATCTTTTCATGTGTCTACTGGCCATCTGGATGTCTTCTTTGGTAAAATGTCTATTCATGTCTTCTGCCCATTTTTAATTGGATTATTCATTTTGAGGGCATTGAGTTTTATAATTTCTTTATATGTTTTCGACATGCTTTTCAGATATGTCATTTTCAAATATCTTCTCCCACTTTGTAGGTTGCTTTTAGTTTTGTTGATTGTTTCCTTCACTGTTCAGAAGTTTTGTATCTTGATGAAGTTTCAATAGTTCAATTTTGCTTTTGTTTCTCTTGTCGCAGGAGACATATCTAGTAAGAAGCTGCTATGGCCAATGTGAAAGAGGTTAATGCCTGTGCTCTCTAGGATTTTTATGGTTTCTTGCATTTAGGTCATTAATCCATTTTGAATTGATTTTGTATATGGTGTAGGAAGGTGGTCCAGCTTTATTCTTTAGCGTGTTGCTGTCCAGTTTTCCCAACACCATTTGTTGAAGAGACTGTTCTTTTCTGATTGAACACAGTTTCCTGCTTTGTTGAAGATTAGTTGACCTACAGTTGTGAGTTCATGTCTGGGTTTTCTATTCTGTTCCATTGATCTGTGTGTCTATTTTTGTGCCATTACCACACCGTTTCGATTACTATAGGTTTGTAATAGAACTTGAAGTCCAGATTTGTGATGCCTCCAGATTTGCCTCCTTCTTTTTCAAGGTTGCGTTGTCTATTTGGGGTCTTTTGTGATTCCACAGAAATTTTAGGATTGTTTGCTCTAGCTCTGTGAAAAATGGTGGTATTTTGATAGGAATTGCAATAAATGTATATATTTCTTTGAGTAGCATAGACATTTTAAATATTTATTCTTCCAATCCATGAACATGGAATGTCTTTCCATTTCTTTGGGTTATCTTCATTTTCTTTCATCAATGTTTTATAGTTTTAAAGGTATACATCTTTCACCTCTTTGGTTAGGTTTATTCCTAGGTATCTTCTATTTTTTGATACAATTGTAAATGGGATTTATTCTATAATTTCTCTTCCTGCTGCTTCATTATTGGGGTATAGAAATACAACAGATTTCTGTACACTGATTTTGTATCCTGCAACATCACTGAATTTGAATAGTTCTATCAGATTTTTGGTGGAGTCTTTTCGATTTTCTATACAGAGTATCATGCCATCTACAAATAGTGAAAGTTTGACTTCTTCTTTGCCTATTTGGATGCCTTTTATTTCTTTTTGTTGTCAGATGGCTGTATCTAGGACTTCCAGTACTATGTTAAATAATAGCTCACCTCCATATTTTTTACCACATATTTGTCACCTTCGTGCTACCTAAATAAAACTTCCACAGCCTTTTGAACCTACTTTTATACCAACATAAGTCCACTGGCATTATATATGGAAAGCTAACTCCAATAAAATGTACCAATTGAAATTATCTTAACTCTGGAGCAAAGAATGTAAACTTCCAACCCACTTCTCCCAGAAACAAAACACCGGATCCTCCTGAAACTGGGAAGAGCCTTTTAATCAGCACCGGCACTGTGGCTGGCTGGTTGCTAGGACAACACCTATTGCTGAGGTAAGACCATGAAGAGACGTTCATTAGGAAAGTCAGCTCTTTGGCAGCAGGGAGAGCGGTTATGTTTTAACATTAGCCAAGTAAATAGCTTTTAAATGGATTGAGTAGTTTACCTACATTCTCTCATTTTAAGTTAGTAACAACCCATGAAATAAGCATCAGAGATGAGAAAACTGAAGCTCACAACGATGCACAATTTACCCAAAGATAAATAGCCAGTTATGAAACCATGTTCATCTTGTTCTAAAACCATGTTTTACTGTTCTCCTTGCGTGAATGAATGAAGAAGGAGTGAAAATATCTGCTCTAATCAGCATATCCAAATCTTGCTTCCTTCTATAACCAAAGCAGTTTCTTAAGGTAGAATTCAGAGGCACTTAAGATGAACTGTCAATTTTTGTTCTAGATTGTTTCAGAAGGTTGTTTCATCTAATGGTCCAGATTTTTCAAATTCAGGGAAATGATGACAGAGCATATATAAGACACAGAGGATGTTGGAAACAAGGGATTCTGGCGTGGAAGATGAGCTGGAGAGTCTGAGGAGTCCTTAAACGTCTAGAGGGATATAAAAAGTCTGCAATGTGTACCTTTGTGGTAAAGATGGCATGTGCCCCTAGTTAAAAATCATTATGCCAAATGGAGATACTTTGGAGAAGAATGCATTTTTGTGCATGTGTGGCTACGGTTATACATTCATGAGAATGATCATAAAATGTTGTGGTTTTTCTGAAAAATCACAATTTAATTGTTTAGTAGAGAGTTTGAAATACAAGCACGACATTTGTGCTTGTATTTCAAGCCCAACTGGATTGAAGCAGTTAAAGGTTTGATCTAATGACACTTCCCTACAATTCCCATCATTAGTATCATTCTTTTGTGTTTCAAACTTTTACTTCAGGAGACTCATACTCAACTTTAAAGTAGTAACTGAAAGGGATAAATACAGAGCAAATTATTATATATTTGGTTATCATAAATAGAAATTTCATGAAGCAAATGATAAAGAGGAAATTGGCATTGGTCCTGAAAAATGAAGTAGAAATGACTGATACAGATAAGCAGCTAAGTTGAGTAACTCCTGCTAATCATGTCAAAGGCTGGTATCACTGGAGAACCACTAACCCAGTAGCAGGTAGAATCTAGAAACACAAATTTTAGTTTGCTTGGGGGTGAGCCCAGACGTCCATGACTTCCTATTTTCCCTTGCATTTTCCAGGATAAATGTCTCAGATTTCGGTCTTTCTTCTGAACTGTGCTCAAGGACTTCTGGTAGAACTAGAGACTTGCCCTAACACTGAATCCAATGCACTGAGGCAGTGAAAATATGCCCAACCGTCATGGTTTCCCTCTCTGCCTGGGGGCGGGCTTTCCTCTGAACCAGTCATGGAGAAGTATGGTGTTGCCCAAATCCTACCCTCAACATAACTTTAAATATAGCCAACAGGAGGGCAGATCCTACTCTATACCAGTGGTAGGCAGAATTCTAACATGGCTCTCAAGACTTTAACTCCCTGACCCCCTACTCTGTGGAACCCTTCCCATCGGCATGAATAGGGACTGGGACTATAACAGAGGCCACTCCCATGATCAGGTGAGGTCCTTGGGCAAAAGGGGAGGTGCTTTTCCGAGGTAATCCAAGTCCCTAATAGTAGATTTTTAAGCAAAAGGGAGATTATCCTGGGTGGCCCTGGCCTACAAAAGGAAGATGTATAGGTGCGCCCCACAAAAGAAGGCCTATAAACCAGAGACTAGAACGGATGGAGTGACACTCTCCTCCTGGGATGGAGGCAGCAGTCACTGTGAGCTGTCCAGCTACAAGGGAATGAACTGTGCCAATGACCCTCTGAACTTGGAAGAGGACCGAAGCCTGAGAGGCCCCAGCTGACCCATGACTGTGGCTTCCTGTGACCCTACAAAGAGACCCACCTGACTAAGCTGTGCCCAGATTTGTGGACATGATGGGAAATTCATATTCTTATCCCATGATTCTCTCTATAAACATCTGATTGTTTCTCATCCCAGGGATGCTGGTCATTCCCAGGTTACCTGTGCACTATTGCTGAGGTGAGCGGCTGTGTGGGGGGCAGGCTGAAGGCTGCTGAGGATGAGGGAAACAATGTTGTTGTTGTTTTAACCTTCCAAACAGGCTCCTGAAGCTCATTTTAGTGATTCTGTTCTGAATTTTCAAGGCCACGCTAGATGGAGAGGGAGGTGTTTGCTGTCCACGAGGAAGAACGCAGGCATTACTGAATTAGGCCATACCCAATGACATCCTTATTTAAAATTTTTTAACATTTTTATTCATTATTTGAGCAACAGAGAGACAGCACGAGCAGGGGAGGGTTAGAGAGAGAGGGAGACACAGAATCCGAAGCAGGCTCCGGGCTCCAAGCTGTCAGCACAGAGCCCGACACAGGGCTCAATCCCACAAACCATGAGACCATGACCTGAGTGGAAGTCAGAGGCTTAATGGACTGAGCCACCCAGGCGCCCCATCTAATGATGTCTTGAATTCGATCACTTCTGTAAAGACCCTATCAGCAAATAAGGTCACATTCTGATGTACTGAGGGCTAGCGCTTGAACATACTCTTTTTTGCAGGAAACAACTGAACCCATAACGCCCATCCCAGAGCACAGGCCAGGCAAGGCCTGCCACTTCCACGTGGGGGCGGGAGACAAGAGTGACCCCTCCCAATTTAAAACCCTGCGGAGGAGGGCAGGGTACAGGAGAATCCAAGAGTCCTGAACTTGACTCCACACTTCCTTTAAGTCCTTCCACTGAAACGGAATGACCTTCCTGGACGTGGGAAGATTATGATTTGACTTTTCCTCCTTTTGAGACTAGAAATCAGGGCTTGTGAGAATGTTGAAAAATAGAGAAAGCTTCATATCAGATTAGATGGATTGACATGTATAAATATTTCTATTAGTGCCATATGTCCTAGGTAGGTTCTAGAGCACTTGAAATGCATGCCATGTGGCATTCAGAGACAGAAGCTGAGATTTTGCCCTCAAATCCAAATCAATCATCCACCATCGTCTCTGATTATGTAGGCAGTGATTGTGCATACTACAGTGTGGCCTTATGCCCAAACAAACCTGGAGCAGGTCAAATAAAGCTGTATGTTTGCTTATTCGCTTTGATACCAGAGAGCTGATTGCTAAGACTTCACTGATCAGGATTCTTAAACAGAAAGGCCACCCAGTTTTCGCACTGTTGACTGCCTCCCTGGTTAATCATCTTGTGAAAATAAAAATAAATCTACCACAAGGCACCAGAAGTCTTTCTTTCTGAATACAATTTAAAGTCTTGGTTTAAAACATTACACTATATTCTTATTTGAAGTTTGATTTTTCACGTGATGCCTTTATATCCTAGGATACGGAACTAAGTGGCGATGACACTCATGAGTCATCCTTTCTCACCGCAAGTGGAGTGCCTCACATACACCGTCTAAATGAGTTACTAATATTATGACAATATGAATGCCATGCACTTTCAGACCAATGCAGATCCCACTTGCAAAATAAAAAATTTAATTCTTTAAACAAAATTTAAAATACTATACTTAAAGCAAACTGCCTCAGTGTTTTTCAACTCTGCCCTAATGATCCAGAAGAGAAGAGATGGTAAAAGCTTCCTGATGTGGAAACACCGCAGTGAGGGTATTGGAAAAGACAGGTTTCTTGGAAAAGACACTGGCGACTTTCCAGGAATTTCACCACAGCGGAGGGCACAGATCTAAAAATGAACTGGTATCCAATCTGGCTGTTGAGCCGGTTAAATACTCATTCTTGAAGCTTCTGGTAGAAATAAATTGGGTAAGATCAAACCTGAAATATGAACTCCTAAGTTCAGCGATGTTAGGATGACTTCATACACTTAAGGGAAGGAGGCAAACCATAGTTGATTTCCCTAAACTTCACAGAGAAGCAGTAAAACACCAAGTATTTGCTGAGACCTAGGCAGAGAAAACATGACTGCGAATCCAAGGATAGAAATATGCGGGGTCGTTACGATAAATTATAACTGGTACAAAAAATTATGAATGTTATAAACTAAACCTCTGACAATGGAAATGCAGCTTAAGGTATGCAAGATGGTCCTCAGTGTGCTTCCAGGACCCTCTGCCTTGGCCAGGTTGTCAGCGTGCCCTGTCTACCATGCCAGCGCCAGTCTGCAAGTGGGGCTTGCCCAAATGAGCCTCGCGCTGGCATCTGTTACTGACACACACGAACCAGTTCTGCTCAGCCGCACGCCAACAGGACAGGCCACCGAAGGGGTGGGGAAAGCGCTAGGGCAGGAAACAGGGCGCTCTGGAAGTCTCTGACGCTGGAGGCCCACCCCAGCCCGCCCCTGCCCACCCTTCCCAGCCTGCTATCCCCCCACCCCAGAGAGAGAGGGTGTCAGGAAATCACTAGGAACCCAAGGCGGCCTCACACATTTCTATGCACTTAATCTCCTGTTTGAAAGGCAGGGGGAAGGAGCCAAAGATGAAAGATGCTTTTGAAAGGGAGACTGACAGAAGAATGCCCTGTAGAAAGATAAAAGACCTGGCTTTAAGAGGACTCCTTTTCATTTCTACCTTAGAAAGGGCTGCCTTTCATGTCTCTCTGAAGCCCTTCAGTGTGGGGACAATACTCTGCAAGGCGCCTCGCCCCTTACAGAGCAGGAAACGCTTCCCCGTTGGGCTTGGGTAAGGGAGTCAAAAACTGAAGATAAGCAAGATGTTCTGCTACTGAGCAAACCTGATGACTCATTTTGTAATGAGCAAGCAGTCACGTCCAGGTAAGATTTCTTCTTGTCACGCTACTACTTATTTTGTCACTTGTCAACTGACCCATCTCCCAGCCGTTCCGCCACTCAGAGAAACCATGCAGTAATGGCTCAGGATATTTTGAAATGTTACCCTATAAGGTTTTTCTTTCTGTCTTTTTTTTTAATGCCTCTGATGCCCTGCAGTGCTCTGCCTTGAAGACTAGACCCTCAGGCAGAGCCTCTGATGGAATGGAGAACACACAATAAAATCCTAGGAAAAGAAAGGGTCAAGCGATTGGACTCTGAATTCCTAAGAGATGCTGCTGAGTCTATAGGAGCCATAACAGTCCGGTACACGATTATTCCATAGAACCTCAGAGGTGGGAAAAATGAGGATGGCACCAGAGCCCCCACGGAGGGAGGTAGGACCGGACTCCTGGAAGGTGTGTGGGGAGAGCGTGGGCCTCAGTGAGGGGGTCAGCAGCAGCACCACTGGCCCCTACATACCTGCCAGGACAGTGGGGACAGGGATGGAGCAGGGACAACAGACACACCCAGATGGGCATGGTTTAAATGAAAGCATGGTGATGGACGCCTGGTTCTTTGGGGGAGCTCCGGAGGAGGCAGGCCTCTAGAACGCCAGCCTCGGACAGTGGGCCGCAATGACACCACAGATGTGGCCACATGGGATGTCTATGCCCACAGTCCTGTGGCTCCTGGGGACCCAGATGGCGCATGAGAGGAGCTCCCGGGGGAGCAAGGAGAGGGCAGAGGGATTGAGGACCAGCCGGCTTCTCCACGGGACCCTGGCTGGAAAAGACGGGAATGTCCAAACCAGGTGCCCAGAACCATGAGCTGCAGGAGCAGATGCTTAGAAAGGAAATCTACAAGATTGGGTGGACCCATGCTCCCCTCCAAGGAAGCCAGGGAGACGGGGGACCCTCTCCTTGAGGTCACACCAGCATGTGAGGACTTCTGGCCAGATTGTCCTCAAGGAAAAGGGTGGGGAGTGGGGGAGGTAAAGAGAGAGGGAGAAACTGAATGTGGGTAAGTATTTTCCCCCCAAAGGGCCAAAGTTTAATTCATCAGGTTAAAAGATTAAGGGTTAGAACAGAGGTTTAAATGAAGGCACCTGAGTACAGAAAAAATCTGTTAGGAATTCCCATGATCGTAATTCACCAAAGAAACGAAAACCACTCAGCCAGGTCACAGATACAAAGAGGGGCCCGGAGTCCAGGGAAAGGTGACTTGTGAAGGGGTATTTAGGAGGGACAGGACTGCTCCCGGAAAGGCCCTCTTCTTCCCTGCGGATGACCTAGAGATCTGGGAACAGGGGGCTGGGCTCCCGGCCTGGTCCACACCTGAAGAAACTGGATGAGGCCGTGGCAGCCAGGGTTGACCCCCACACCGGGACCAGGGGAGGCAAGGGGTGGTGTTTCCTGGGGACCACATGAGGGCCACGTGGACAGACTGAAAGAAAGAGGGACAGACGGAGTGTCTTAAGTCTAGGCATCAGGGCCAGTGCAGGGTGCTGGGACCTCAGAAGCCAGGAGTCAAGGTCAGGAGGTAGGAGCCCAAGAGGCAACCTGAGTGGCCCAAATAAAGACCGTCTACGGGCCAGAGAAAAACAGAAATGAGGTTCTCAGAATAAAGATGTGACCACAGGCCCAGAGAAAGGCAGAAAGAGGGTCCTCCTCCGAGGTTGCAGTGCCCACAAAAGCACTGCTGGAGAAAGCGGTCACCCTCTGCCAGGCTCAGAGAGCCTGAGGCCCAAGTTCTGTCTCGGCCCCTCCTCTCCCCGTCTCGAGCTTTCCCAGTCTCCTCTGAGCAGGAGTCTGGAGGAACAGAGAGGGCAAGCAGAGGCTGAAACCATCCTCTTCCTCAAGGTCAGTCCCAGAAATAATCCCTGGCCTGAAATGGACAAGAAATAAAAATTGTAGCATTGATTAAAATCACAGTTGCTAAATTGAGCCATGTTTTCTCCCTCAAGTGCCCACAGGACTGACTTTTACCCAAGATGGAGGGAAAAAAAATCAGAGAGTTTGTTGGAATTTGATACAGAAGTTGGGGAATGGCCTAGGCCCTGAACAAAATTTATGGGCAATTGGCAGAAAGAAATACGAGGCTGTGATTTGATTACGTGCGCGTGCTCAGCATAATCATTACGTTGAGGTTTCTGTCAAAGAAAAGGGAGCAAGGAAAGGAAGCATGGAGACAAAGCCGGCTAGCTTCAGGGTCAGGAGAAAAGAGCGACGTGGTGACATGCTGGCGCTCCTTCCTCTGTGATGGCGCAGCCACTCGCTTGCTGAGGGGACGGGAAACATGCAGGACAGGCCTGGCCATGTGCCCTTGCCCTTGCTCTGCACCCTCACTTTCCATCTTCAAACGCCTGCCTCTATTTTTGAATCTGTAGCACAAGTTTATTAATACGCAGTCCTACACAGTTTGGGTCAATGTGCAGCTAAATGAAATGCAGTTGTTATTAAATTAAGATGGGATTTTTTTTGTTTTTGTTTGTTTTGTTTTCAGGGAGAGAGAGCACATGAGCAGGAGAGAGGAGCAAATGGAGGGAGAGAGAATCTTAAGCAGGCTCCACACTCAATGCACAGCCCAAACTGGGGCTCGATCCCATGACCCTGGGATCATGACTTGAGCCGAAATCAGAGTAAGATGCTCAGCGGACTGAGCCACTCAGATGCCCCAAGATAAAAAAATTTTTTTTAATTTTTTTTTAATGTTTATTTATTTTTGAGAGAGAGAGAAGGAGAGTGCAAACGGGGGGAGGGACAGGGAGAGGAGAGAGGGAGACACAGAATCAGAAGCAGGCTCCAGGCTCTGAGCTGTGAGCCCAGAGCCCGACTCGGGGCTTGAACTTACAAACTGTGAGATCATCACCTGAGACAAAGTCGGACACTTAGCTGACTGAGACCCTGAGCCGCCTCTAAGATGAATATTTCCTAAACAAGAGATGCTTTGCTTCATGATCCACGTGAGAATCGGCACACAATTCAACATCACGGAGCTCCTGAGTCCCCTTCTCCGCCGTGCACTGAATGGGGCGTTCTGCCCTTAGATGATGCAGCTTCCCGAGGAAGCCTTAGGCTGTGTCCACGGAGGGCCTAACTAATGAATCCGTTTAGTTATTATATACATGCTGTCCATACTGTCTGAGAGAATTTTAAACTTTTAAATCACCTGTTCTGAAATCATGGAGCAACTGCCATTTTCAGTCTATGTTTATACAAAAGGCCCACTGCGGCCGAATGCGGGCCCCGTGATCTGACACACACGAGATACCATCACGCTCCCCCCCAGGAGCCCCCTCCCCCCAGGCAGCTCCAGGGAGAAGGGCTTATGGGCAATCAAGTTACTTCTTTCTCCTTTTCTCCTGCTCTGCACATCCCAGGACGGAGCCACCGAATCCATATTTTCAGGAGCAAAGTGGGGCCATTTACACCACCACGTGTTTTCCCCTGAAATGCATTTTGACTTCTGCATAGATGGGTGACAAAGCAGTCCCCAGAAATTCAGGGGCTCCATGTCCACACGTTTCCTTTTACCTTACCCCCATGACGTGCTCCAGGGTGAGCAGGAGTGACAGGAGATGGAGGAAAGAAGGGACAGGTTCTTATGTAGAAAGGGCTTTAGAATTAAAGGCGGTGGGATAACCAAAGGCTAATTTTCCGCTGTCCTCAGTGCTACCAGGCAGAATTGTGAATTCAAAGGACGTGGCCCACTACATTTTAACTTCAGAAGAATGAAAGAAAATGTCAACACAACAAGCTCGTACCTGGGATCTGTTCATTAAAAATAAAATAAAAGATAAAAAGCAAAGTAAGAACAAGCAAAGATGGGAGACAGGGGGTAAATGAGTGTACAAAAGGAAAAGATGGAGGGGGTGGGGAAGAGCAGAAACGGTTGAGGCCTGTGGCGGCTTGAGGGCCGCATCCGCTGGCTCCCGGCCCGGGCCCTGCTGCTCGCCCGGGCCCCACGCTCCTCTAAGGAAGTGATAAGCAGCCATGTGGGGGGCAGGAGGGAGTCAGGCTCCGCTCCTCTCTCCACGTCCGGAGGGCCACCACAGCATGCTGTGTGCTGCAGGGACCTCTGCGGCACCCTGAATCCCCATTTCTGACACGTCCCGAGCGCTCAGCGGCCCTTGCTCCGGGCCCTGTGGAAACACGTGCGGAAGCGGTTCAAGTCTGTTACTGCCACTCTGCTATTCGGCTTCACAACACACACGTATCCAAACTCTGGGCAACCAAGTTATTACGTGCCAGGCACACAAAGCAAACATGAATTAATTTAAAAGAGATTAAAATATGTTCCAAGTTGCAACCATCTATGCACCTAACGCACGGAGCATGAAAGAAAAGCCACTAATGTCCACACCTAGAAACCTTCCAACTTATATATTATGTAAGCTTCTACTTAGGTCTTACACATATTTCTATGTATATATATATATATATATATATATATATAAGCTTAAAAATAAACTTGAAAAACTATATATATATATATATATATATATATATAATTTATCATTTATTTTGAGAGAGAGAGAGAATGAGTGAGCACGAGGGGCAGAGAGAGAGGGAGAGAATCCCAAGCAGGCTCTGCCCTGTCAGCACAGAGTCTGATCCAGGGCTTGAACTCATTAACCGTGAGATCATGACCTGAGCCAAAACCATGAGTCAAAGGCTTCACCGACTGAGCCACCCAGGTCCCCAGGGAGAAAGCTTTACCATCCAAGTCCATCATGTTTGGAAAGCAAAGCGAACCTCCAGGCCTTGGAAATGACTTGTCCAGTCAAACCTCCAGCAGAGAAGAAATGGGCAGCCAGGGAAGCCAGGAGTTAACTGCTGACGTAGGTAGCGATCAAAGGCCACACCCAGAGGAACCTTCATGCCAAATGCCGATTTCACAGCCACACCTTTCCGGCCACACCAATGGGAACCAGTGGGCTCTGTCAGTCATCTGGTTTCTGAATATTTTTTATAGTATCTTACTTTTTCATAAGCTATCGGCCACGCCTGTATTGGCCACTCCCTGCCGTCAAACACACACACGTAAGATATAAAATAGCTCTGGGTCCCTTTCAATTATGCCATTTCCATCATCACACGTTACCAGCGCCTGGCGGTGACATTAATATACCGAAGCACCAGCGGAGCCGTATGCGCAGAGGTGCCCATCCAGCTGTGTCTGGATACTCTGCACATCTGGCAGGAAGGGGGAGAAAGCAGACACCGTCCAGCAGGACCAGATTTTGGAAGGGCTTCTGTTTGAAAAGTCAGCAGAATAGGTAGGGCATATGAATGAAGAAATGCATTACGAAGCATCCATAACGTAACAATACAAGGAAATTACTTTAAGGCTCATACCTACTAATGCCACTGGAAAAGATACCCATCGATTTTATAAATGAGCACATATGCATCCACATGGGTCTTTTGCAGGATGATTGGAAAAAAGATATTCTTAGTGATTTTTCAGTTCATTTTCAGAATGATTCTCTACATAATTAAAACCCACATAGAACAGAGAGAACAAATATGTCCCCTCAAATAATTTAAAAATAAATGGATCGCTATAGCAGTGTACGGAGTGGGCTCTTCCCTTCCTGCCTCACTGACTTCCCTCTCCAGGCACTCCGATTCCAGCTCTGGCTGAATACCAGCCCCTCAACTCTAAACACAAAGCCCCTGGTCCTGTCCAGTGGGCCTGTCAGTGGGACAGCAGAGTATCTGAAGCCAGGAGTGTCCCTGTGAGGCTCCCATTGTGTTCTCAACCCTGCTGCTCTCCGTGCTCACCCACCTTCCTCTGCTCCGTCCTGTCCCCTGGAAGGCTGGTGCCATGGACCACGTGCCAGGGCCCCCTACTCCCTCCCCTCCAGGTGGGTTTAGACAACGGAAGGTACCAATCAGGGGTTAAAGGGCACAAGAGAGGGACCTGGGGGAGGTTGGGAACATACCTCCATCCTGCTCGGCCCTCCTTTGGGATATCGGGTTCTGGCCTGGTTGTAACTGGACCCCCCCCCTCTCCGGGGACTCAGCTCCATTTCTCACCGGCCCCGTCCCTGTAGACCTAATGACAGTGACAGCCCACCACCCCTCACGAGCTTTCATCAGACTGCTCCGGAAACACGGCCTCCTTCATGCCCCCTCAGCCTTCCCGTGGAGGATGCTTCCTGGAACCTGGAATCCCGCAGAGGATTACGGGGTTGTTTGCCCCAAACAGCAGGATGATATGGGAAGGCCACCCTCCTTCCCTTGTGATGACCTGTGTCCTGGAACCTCATGACGTCTCCCACTGGGGTCAGCAGAAGAGACTGACAGCTCTAGCCCTGCAGTTGATGAAAGCAGCAGTTGGGGTGTGGGGCAGACTGCTGTGGGAGGAGCTCTGGGGAGCATCTGCTCCCAGCCCGCCCTGAACTGAGCAAGAGGCTCTGGACTAGAAAGAAAACAAGAGCAGGCCTGGATGGCCAGGATGCAAAGCTAGAACGCTGTCCTCCGCTGTCTGGGTGATGTTCACGGAGGCCGAGGGACGAAGGAGGGCCAGTGAGGGTGGCTGTGGGGTAGCAGAGGTGGTGAGGACCTGAGGTCAACCCCCCAAACAACCCCTCCAGTCCCCCCATCCAGAAACCATCACTTCTTCCTGCCCTGAGTGCAGAGCTGGCACGGAAAAGGCAGGTGGCCCACAGGGCTCTTGTGGTCACAGACGGGACGTTCGTGAGCTGCCTGGACAGAGGAACGGGAGGCTGGCCCGGGAGAACGGGGTGCACAGGCTGCTGACCTCTGGAGGAAGAAAGACTGCGCATGCACACACCTGGGTGGGCAGCACCGGGGGCGGACCAGGCCTCACGGCTGACGGACGGGGCCTCACGGCGGTGGACCAGGCCTCATGGCGGGCGGACCGGGACTCACGTTGGGTGGACCAGGCCTCACGGTGGGCAGACCAGGACTCATGGTGGACGGGACACTTTCCACTGATGAGGCTCTGCCCGTGAGCCCCAGAGCTCAGACTCAACCCAAGGAAGAGTGAGACGGGACTGAAGAAGCTTAAACTCTGAAGAAACTGAGGCTACCTGCAAATGTTTAAGATTGTGGTTTTCCCATTAGGGGGAAGGTGGGATACATACATGCTGGAAAATTATTCTTTTCTCTCTCTTTGAGAGCAGCTCCTGAAATAAAAGCACTTTTTATCATTTAAGATGCACCAAGGTCTTCAGTGACTTGAATTTATCCAAAGCATATGGGAAAGTATAGGCTCTTTTCTGTTAACTTAGATATAACTGTGTTTTTATTGTGAAGCTGGCTCTTAATCACATATACAATCATATATTACATGCATGTATTTATAGTATGATTATTTACACATAGAAACAATACGTACATATCAGCAGATCCACCCATATCCGTTTATTTATTCCTGTCGGTATGTATGTGTCTATGGGTCTGGGCACACAGTAGGGTCAAGTCTACTTTGAGGGAATGTCTCCTACCCACCCTTAGTGTTGTGTACAGAGGTGTTTGGAAGGGATCTGTAACAAAGAAATAAAATAAATACCTATACTTCGATCTTGTGTATTACAAATTTAAATATTGCTAAGTAAAGCCCTGATGTGTGTTCTGTTCTAGAATAGAAAGAAAAAGTGAAATAAAAAATCTGCATCAATGTTTCTATGTAGAAACTCTGAAGTTTCATTGTAACCTTATTTATTTGAAGTGGGCGTTGTTTGAGACTTACAAAAAAGATGCGTGATATTCTGCATATTTAGTGCTGAGTAATGTTCATGTTTGCTTTACATTGTTAGTCTTTTTTTATATTATACAGACATTTTGCAAAAATAAACTGAGCACGTGTGCTAGAGTTCCAGGACCACTAGCTAGGCAGTAAATGATTGATGAAACCACCCTCTCTGGATACTGCAATAGTGCTATACACACAATTACTCTCACCAAATTTGTAAGGCAAACATGAATAGGAATGCCTACAACATTCAATATATGTCAGTTTTTTAAAAGATTATTTCTGAGCACAGGGTTTTTTTCTCCTTAAAAAAAAAAAATTCTATCAGAATCTATCTAAACCATTCCGAAGATGTAAAAAGCTGTCATATTCTTAAAGACCCGCAGAGAACAGGATTTGCCAGTTATCCCCTCCAATTCTGGGTGTCAGTTAAACATGTTTTCGAGCTAATCCAGATGTCGAAGAGTGAAGATCATGCAAAAAGCCCGTTTTCCCCCCACCCCACCCATGTGCAGACCAAACATGCGATTCTGCCCTCTTCGTTCTCTCTCAGCATTTGACTTCTTAAACCTTTCTCCTGAACACTTGCCAAGTTTTCCACTTGCATCTCTCCTGGAGGGGTCCTGGAGCAAACCGAACACAGAATGCCCCCTCACTTCCATCAAGCTAATGTCCGCCAGGCGCAGCCACTCAGGAAACCTTTATATAATAAAACAAATGGCAGCACGCATGTGCTCGTACCACAGTGGACAGCGTGCCTAGAAACACACGGAAGGGGGGATGACACGGAACCGCTTCTGTGGGTATTAGCAGAGCCCCACTGGAGGACAGTGTCCGAAGCCACCAACAATAATGCGTGTGCCTACTGCTTCCCAGCTTAGGTAGACGCGTTCGGCTGCCCACCCACACATCAATATCACGACAGTAGCTCCAGGAGTATGGGGACCTATTGACACCTGCCAGTAACCAGCGAGACGCACGCGGTCGCCAGCGCTCTCCGGGTCCAGGGCTCTGAGAGCCCGAGGACAGAGAGAGAGGTGCGTGCACTCAGGAGCAAAGCTGGGCTGCAGCCCCTCTGACAACCAGCCCCCGATCTCTCTCGTTTTACACGCTGCAGACTCGGCGGCCTCGGACCCTGGTTGCTTTCCACGCGCTCGGTCTGCTCCCGCCTCCTGACATTGCATCCCTTCTTGCAAACCGAACTTGGGCTTTGAATGAGTCAGCGCAGGCTGCCGTGACAAAATGCCACAGACCGAGCAGAGACATTTATTTTCTCACAGCTCTGGAGACCGGAAGCCCCGAATCAAAGTGCTGACAGCGCTGGTTTCTCCAGAAGCCTGTCCTTGGCTCACCGCCCTCTCTCTGGCCGCTGTGCTGGCGTCTCTCCCTCTTTGTCTAATGCAAAAGTCAGGACCCCGCCCTTACGACCCCACGTAACCACAGTCCCCTCTCTAAAGACTCTCTCCAAACAGTCACATTGGGGTTAAGGGTCTTAACACACAAATTTGGAGGGAACACAACTCAGTTGTAACAGATTTCTAAGCCATTTTCCTTGAAAAGCCTATTTATCCTCATAGCCTCCACTACACTTCTGACGTGATGAATGCCAAGTCTGTGTCCCAGGCCTGGCCCCACTTGTGCTCTATGCTTATAAATATCCTCCTTCTGGTGCCCCATTAACTTAGACTCACCTTGGAGTCAGCCAAATTCACTGTCCTCTTGGTCAAAAATGTTTTTTTTCCCTCATACCTTTGCCTCAGTCAATGGTTTGACTGGCTTTGAACCACCTTTAAGTGTTTACCCTTTTCTTCATTCTCAGAACATTCAGTAAAGTATCACTAAGCTTCCCACCCCCCACTTAAAATGTGTTTGCATCCATTCCTCTGGTCCTTTTGACCCACCGTCTGAATCAGGACCTGCAGGGCCCCTAATCTGCATGGATACAGGAAGTTCCTGTTATCTCTGTACCTGGGGTGTCAGGACTCTAAGATGGCCACCAATGACCTGCTTCCTAGTCAATCCCCTCCAACCGAGTTCAAGTGCAGAAGATAGCCACCAACATGGTGATACAGAACTTCCCTGATTAGGGTAGGTTAGTGTTAACTTTAAGAAAGCATTAATATCATAACCAGGCCAAGCCAGGCCTAATCAAGTGAGCCCTTGAAAGAGATGAAGCTCTTCCTGGTGAAAATGACTCAGTGTGAGATGGATTCCACAGGAAACAGACTCTCCACTGCTGGCTGTGAATATGAAGGGATCCTGTGTCCAGGAATGCAGGGAGCTTGGAAGGGCTACAGTGGCCCCTGGGGGTGCCTGCATGGCTCGGGGGGATAAGCATCTAACAAAGGCTCAGGGCATAATAATCTCTCAGTCCCGACCCTGAGCTCCTTCAGGCTCAGTGCTGGCAGCTCAGAGCCCGGAGCCTTCTGATTCTGTCTCCCTCTCTCTGCCCCTCCCCCACTCACATTCTGCCTCTCTCTCCCTAAGACATAAGAAAAAAAGTTTTTAATAAAAAATAAATAAAAGTGGCCCCTGACCGATAGCCAGCAAGGAAATGGGGTCCTTAACCCTACACGAAGGCACCGAATCCTGCTCAGCCACCTGAATCTGGAGAAAGGCCCCAAGTTCCAGCTGAGACCACAGCCTTGGCCGACGGGCTTCAGCCTCGTGCGATCATGAGCCCAGAACAAATCTGTTGTGCAAAGACCCCTGCGCCAGGAACACTGTGAGACCATAAATAGGCCCTGTCAGCCCCTAGGCTGGGGTATTTGCTGCACAGCGATAGAGAAGAATTAACATTAGTTTATTTCTCCCTCTAATCCATTGTCACTGCCAGACTATCATTCCTCACTCAGTTCATTATGAACTCACCGAAAAGTCAGTTTAGTGCCCTTCTTGCCAACCGCACTGAACATAATCATACTGTTGGGGGTCTATGTCCCTAACACACACACACACACACACACACACACACACACAGAATCTAACAGCATTTATACCTTTTAGGGTTAAGTTCTACCACTGCGCCCAAATATTCTTTTTTCTGGGGTGCGGGTGGCTCAGTCGGTTAAGCCTCCGGCTTCGGCTCAGGTCATGATCTCATGGTTCATGGGTTTGAGCCCCGCGTCAGGCTCTGTGCTGACAGCTAGCTCAGAGTCTGGAGCCTGCTTCCGGTTCTGTGTCTCCTTCTTTCTCTGACCCTCCCCTGCTCATGCTGTCTCTCTCTCAAAAGTAAATAAAACATTAAAAATATATTCTTTTCCCGACCGTCTTTATTTATGCCACTGAAACTTGAATTTTAATGAACTATCACATTAAAACAAGTTTTAAAGGAGCTTTAATTTTGACCCCACCTGAAACAGCACATCTATCCCCCACATTTGCAATAAAATTTTTTATTTCACTGTATACCTCTGCTAGGCATGATTCCTCCTCAGAACTCATCATTTCCTCTCTTTCCATCCAGAGTCCACATATCCTGCAAGACTTGTCTAAAACAGATTCCTTTGTGTTAATTCATTAACTAGCAAACATGTATTGAGTGCCTATAAGGTATACCAGGAATGGGAGGATGAGGAAGGTTAAAAGTGATGTTTTTTCATAAGAAACTGGTTAAGTACAGTAAAGGCACACAATGGAGTATTAAGCAGCTATAAAAATAAACGAGGAAGGTCTTTATGAACAATATGAAGCAATATTGTTCAAAATTGATCTCTATTTTATACATGGTCTCTAAAAGCAATATGAGCAAGATACTGTCTACAAAGTAAGAGTGTAGGGCGCTTGGGTGGCTCAGTTGGTTAGGTGTCGAACTCTTCATTTTGCCTCAGGTCATGATCTCACAGTTTGGGGAGTTCAAGCCCCAAGTCAGGCTCTGTGCTGGCAGTGCGGAGCCTGCTAGAGATTCCCTCTCTCTCCTCCCTCCCTCTCTCTCTCTCTCTCTCTCTCTCTCTCTCCACCCTCCCTGTCTCTGTAGCTTTCAAAATAAATAAATAAATAACTTAAAAGTTTAAAAAATAACAGATTGCACGTGTAAAGCCGGCTATCCTGTGCTTCAGGAAGAAAGCCAGTAATGGTGCACACCTCCCTGCTCACCTTCGCAAAGCAAACTCAAGAGGGAGAGAGAGATCAGGAGCATGGAGCTGACTGAACCAAGTGGGGAAGACAGAGTTGGGGGGGGGCCCTTTCTCAGAGTTATGTTTTGGAATATATTTTGCTTTGGGGACTATGTTAATGTTCCACATATTCCAAAAATAAAAGATAATCAAACAAGACAGGAAGGTGGGCAAATTCTGTAACTGAAAGCAAACTCAAACAAATAGTCCCGATGCACTTCAAATGAGTGACATTACCTCACTGAAGGGAGAAATAAAAGGAGAGAGAGAGGCTATCCAAGGAAACTAGAGGCACGGTACTGGACTGTAATCCCGTTTGAACTGGCCTTTTCCCAACTCTAAAGTTGTGTTGGCTTCTTGGTATTTCAGTGATTTAAGATCATTTCTTATATGGTTTTGTTGTAGCAATATTCACAATCAGCCAAAAGTCGGTGTCCATCCCTCACTCATGTGGTTTGTTTTTCTGCCTAAAGTACACAGTCTATAGAGTCTTTACTCTCCTTGAACTCTCTCCTTTTAGTTCACAACTATTTCCCTGGTATGAAAATGTTTCCTTTTGCATCTGCACGTGGCTACATGTGATTATTTAGAGGCAGCTGGTTTAATCCTGATGTAATACTAATAAGCATAAAATCTGTATCTGCAACTTGATTCTCTCTCCCCCTTTCTCTCTTTCTGTCTCTGTCTCTCAGGGTCTCCATGTAAACAGAGGTGCCCAGCACGACACTCATTGAAAGCCAGATGCATTTGCGAGTTCTGAGGGAATCAGAACGTAGAAATGAATATGAGGTCATGGCCACCACATCCGGAAAGACACAGGGTAGAATGATTTCTCTGTAATTTGATTCCCGCTTTCTACTTATATTTTTTCTTACATGTTCATCATTTCATTTCTTTTCGGTTGTTAGAATCTGTTTTATATGCTTCTGATCCTTCCTCAATGTCTAGCTGTTTCCACTTCTTGCTGGGCTGGACTTCTAAGGCTCAAGCAAGCTTCTGCCTTAGTTCCAAGTGGTTTTGGATCATGAACCCAAAAAGCTACATTAGCCAGAATTATATATAAACTAAGTACAAGAAAAAGTATGAGTATGTGCCACTCTACTATGAGGAAAAATCTGCAGTATTATTTTTCTTGATCAGGCTTTATGAAATCAATGTTGTATGCTCTAAGTATTTTATTTACTTCTAAATCCTCCATATCACTCATATTAGATTGCTGCATAACTGATATCATGTGTATTTTGGTATACATCCAAGATCATATTCTACATGTGTCTTTACTTCTACATGTTTATATGTTAATATTATATCTTTTCTTCCCTAAACCCTTAAGTGGTTCACAATGGAAATTTGATTTTTAATTTTTTTAACATTTATTTTGAGAGAGAGAGAAAGAGAGAGAGAGAGAGAGAGAGAGAGAGAGAGAGAGAATTCTAAGCAGGCTCCACACTGTCAGCATGGAGCCCGGTGCCTGGCTTGAACTCATGAACAGCGAGATCATGACGTGAGCTGAAACCAAGAGTCGGACATTTAACCTACTGGGCCACCCAGGCACCCCCACAATAGACATTTTAAAAATAAAAATTCAGATTGCAAAGAACCAATTCTTCTAAGACATTCTTAAATAATTGGGTTATTTTTGTTAATTTTTCTTTAATGTATGGAAAAGAACATTTACAAATCTCTTTACTGCTGAACGGTATATCTGAAATCTTATAAAGCTAAATACAGAAGCAGAGTAAGAATTCTGTGATAGGCGAGTCTAGTGAACCCTCATCTGGGCAGCTATAAAGTCTGTAACTGGTGAATGACGCTGGCCAAGACAAGACACACAGGTGGTTTGGAAATTTTCACTTGGCATAGAAGATGGTCCAACGAGGCTGCAGGGCTGGAGGCGACCAGACCCCGCTCTCGGGAGAGGTCATGGCATTTTCTGGTAAAAGATTGGCTCATGCTAATCCCCGGAGGGCAATTTTCAATAGAGGTAATTACTTTTTGTGTATCTAAATCTTCCCTGAATGTTCAGTTGGGAATGGTTTCATTAAATGTTATTCTCTACACACCATAAATTAATCCCTATACTGTCCATCCCTTGTGAGTCTCAAAACGGAGTTGTGAAGATTAATCATGTAATTTGTGTGAACTGTTTGGAGATTGTTTTCCTCTATCTCTTCAAGAGGTTCAGTATGTGCCCAGCTGCACCAATAGGTGTATTTTAACCAATTAGTTTACCAAACATCTCCGATGAGTCAGGTGCTATGCTAGGTTAGGCAGGGTGCAGACAGAGAACAATTATGATAATCTTTGACTTCAAGGAATTTACAACCCACTTCCGTAACCAAAACTTAAATATACATACTCAGACCAGCCATGATCTCAAATGCCTACAGGCCTGGGAAGAAAAGTTAAAGAAAATGAATTTCCTGGAGGGACCCTGCTCACCCGCACCCTGGCGTCCACCCAGGGCCACCCAAGCCTGAGTTCCAGCTAGCTGCCACCTCCAGAAATGAACACCCAGACCTGCCAGATCCTGCGTGACTCCGATGAAAGCAGAGACCCAGGTTTTTAAAATCTGTAATCAACTAGTTTTTAAATGGTACCTACTTCAAGATTTTTGTTTTTAAAACGATCCGTGGACCATACAAACCCATGTGGAGGTCACCTTTAGCCTGAGCTGACATTGCAAAAACTCAATAGAAAACAACAAACAAACTAGAAACAATGAAGCACCAAATTAAATGTTGTGAACATATGTGTAAGAAAAAAAAGAAACTGGGTGCAGAGTGGAAGATGCCAAAGAAAGAAAAAGTGCTGAACTGAATTTTGAGGCAAAATACTGAATCACACACTGTAGAAAACCTTAAAGAAAAAGAAATTGCTGACGTGTCAAGACTAATTATGCTCTATTGTATGGAAATGTGTCCTAAGTGAGGAGGACAGGACCTTAGCAGAAAAATCTAGGAAGCAGTGCCAACAGTAGAGAAAGCCATGAATAATCTTCAAACAAACCCCATTCTGAACAACATCCAGCATCACTAATGGCATGCTTCTCCATTAGTAATAATAGAAGATGATTAGGAAAAAGAACACCCTTGTTCCTTCAGCTTTTAAGATATAAAGAAAAGTATTGTTAATGGATTATGAGATCAAGGGGGTTACACAGACAAGAAGGATGACCCTAACATTTGCTTTTAGAACATTCTGAAATATTTGTCAAGCTGGGAATTGTGCACAGATGACATTTAAGAATTAAATGTTCTTTGAAGGCTCCCTTTCTCCTGGAAACGCCTGGCCGGAGGTGGATGGGTTAGAACAAGAAAGGATGCAGACTCCTATGTGCAGACGGGCACGCGGCCTTCTTGTCCGCCGCCGCTACCCGGAGCTCAGGAACCATCACACACATCTCTGCTGTTTGTAGCCCTGCAGGGTCCCGGCACATCCTTCAGACCCCCTTTTTACTTCCTGATCGATGGAGATGCAGCCACAGTGGAGTGTAAAATAATATCCATGCACCTCAGCTAAGAAAGAAAAGTCAAAAATAGCAAGGGGAAAAAAAAGCTTTTTGTGGGAAGAGAGAAATTGGAACAAGATTGGTTGGATAAAAGATTGATGAAGAGGTATTCAGTGCTTGCAGGGAAAAAAGAATTGTGAAAACAATTGATGTCAGGAAGCTTTTGATAAGACACTCAAAAATTTCATTTTAATATTTATTGCTTGGAGTGAAATTGATCGGTATCTCTGGCATGATGAGGTCATCAAAGAAGAGACGGATGTAGGCACATTCATTATTTCTGCTTCTGTTCTTTCTATTTTGATATTAGTCTATTTTCCCCCAATAAACGATCCTATTGCATACCTCCCCGCTTCTGCCATTTTTTTGGGTAATGTAATTTTCCTGTCATCTTTTATAAAATACTAAGGTACCTATCTGTTGTAAGGGGAGAGATAAAAATAGCTTCCTTTAGAAGAAAACACTGACTAACCAGCAAAAGATCTATATTGTAAACCACACGGAAGACAAGTCAATTCTCCAGCGGACCTTTATCAAATTATATTTTCTGGGGCGAAAGCAGCCTCCCCACCTTGAACTCCTTTCCTTGCATGCACGAAACAGCACTGTGAGTGCTAGTTAGCATGCAAATTTACTAGGTCAGAGAATAGTATTTTGGTTTATCCCTTCCTTTTCCGCATATTTATTCAATTAGGATAGTTTCATGCAATACTCATTTTATTCAAATCAAGAAAATAAACATGAAAAAAAATCAGAATAAATGATACAACTTAGAGACCTTGAAAGACCACTGAATGGTTCTCACGTCCGAAGGACTGGGTTCAAATGTCCATCCCATCACCTATTTCTAAACCTTAGATTCTTAAACCCGTAACATGGAGACGATCATGATCACGTGCTTCCTCAGCAACAGCAGCAGATCCGATCTCTTTATCCAGAAAATGCTTCTCCAGCTACCGGCCCAGGGGTGGGTAGGCATCTTTAGCTGAGGGGCTAAGGGCGCACACAGGGCTGACTGAGACGGCCCCTGCGTGTCTCCAGAGAGGAGGTCACTTACGGAGTGCATGGGTGGCTCAGTCGGTTAGGCATCTGACTCAGCTCAGGTCATGATCTTGTGGTTTGTGAGTTCGAGCCCCACATCGGGCTCTATGAGGACAGCTCAGAGCCTGAAGCCCATTTCGGATTCCATGTCTCCCTGCCTGTCTTTCTCTCTCTCTCTCTCTCAGCCCCTCCCCCCTCACACTCTGTCTCTCTCTCCTTCAACAATAAATAAACATTAAAAAAATTTTTTTGAAGATGTTGCTTGCATTCTAGAAGAAGGTCCATCTGTATGAAAAATGTTGCTATTATTGAAATTAGTTTTAATGTAATCACAATATTACTATTATGTTGAGAGTTTGGGGGGAAGACAAACAGAGATTATTGAGAGAGAAGAGTTCAAGGCTCACCAGACCATTTCCATGTTCTCCCCAACGCAGAATGATGCACCCTGCACCTCACCATTTCCACCAAGGTCACCCTGGTCCAGCACCAGCCTCCCGGGCTTAGGTTAGTGCCACGCCTCCCTGCGGGCTCCGTGTGCTTCTGTCCATCCAGCCTCCCGCAGCAGCCAAGGGGGTTGCAGTGGACTGTAAATCAGACAGACAGCCTTCTCCATACCCAAGCTCTGGTCACCCCCGACTCCCCGCAGAATAAGACCCGAACTCTGTACACTGCTCCCAGAGGCCGGCGTGCCCGGCGCCCACCCACAGGCCTCATCTGTATGTGGCTTCACCTCCGGCACCTCCTCCTGCTCACACTGGCCTTCGGTCTGTCCTCACACCAGCCAGTCGTATTCCCTCTGGGACACTGAAGCTACCCCACCCTTTCTGCAACTGGGACATTTGTCACCAGGGTATCATAAGGCTGTCTCTTCATTCTTCTCGACTTTCCCAGTCGGTGTAAGCTCCTTAGCATCCTGCACCCAACGCCCTTGGCTAAGTAGCTGTCCCTACACTGTCACTCTCACATTCTACTACCCAGCTAGTTGCTTCTCTTCCCTAATCACCATCAAGTTACCTTGTTTATTTATGTGATCTCTCCTCGGCCTCCCTCTCGGCCATCCACTAAGGCAAGGACATAGTTGCAGTGAACAGGCCTCAGTTGCCTAGAACAGTTCTCAGGCTAGAGGGAATGAGGTTGTGTCTTTAGTTGAACATATGATCATATGACCAGTAAAGTACTTGTGGTGGCCTAATAACATCTTCCCCAAAGATGCCCGTGTCCTAATCCCTGGAATCCATCAATGTGGGCGGGGCCTCGCATGACAAAGGGGTTTGGTGTTTGGGATTAAGGATCTTGAGTGAGAAGATCACCCCAGAATGTCAGGGTGGGTACAACAGAATCATAATTGTCCTTGTAAGAGGCTGCAGGAGACTTGGAGCCCGAAAAGTGACAGGATATCAGGAGCAGAGGTCTGAGTGATGCGAGGCCAGGAGCCAAGAGAGCAGGTGGCCTCTAGAAGCCGGGAAAGGCAAGAAAATGGATTCTCTGCGAGAGCCACCAGAAGGAGGGCGATCCTGCCAACACCGTGATTTCGACTTTCTGAGACTGGCTTTGGAATTCTGACTTTCAGAACTGGAAGCTAATAAATTAGCAGTATTCCGAGTGGACAAGATTGCGGTGATTTTTTTTTTTTTTTTTTGAGAGACAGAGAGAGACAGAGCATGAGCAGGGGAGGGGCAGAGAGAGGGAGACACAGAATCTGAAGCAGGCTCCAGGCTCTGAGCTGTCATCACAGAGCCCGATGCCGGTCCCCAACCCACAAACCAGAGCTGAAGATCATGACCGGATTTGAAGACCATGACCGGAGTTGAAGTAGGACACTTAACTGACTGAGCCACCCAGGAGTCCCAGGTTTGTGGTAATTTTAAAAGAAGCTATAGGAAATTCTACAGTAAAGGATGTGAAAATTTCATATATAATTAAAACTGAATGGCGGATACAAAACATCGGACACACTTTTAGGACCCACGAGGTTTGAAACATCCATAGCAAGGATTTTGCCTAAGTGTGGTGTTCATATTATGTTATCATGTATTTATTAATAAATATAACTATATCATCACCACATTTCCAGTATTAAAAGGAAATATTAAAATTGTTGAGTATCAGAAAGGTTCTGTGGCAGCCATCTAGCCCTGTTTATGTCTCCTGTCAATTTTTACCTAAAATATATGGAAACTGAAAATTTCAGACACCATACTTTTCAAAGGAGCATTTGTTAAGTAACAAGGCCACAGACAGTAAGTCAAGGTCATAGATTAAGTCTAAAGTGCATCATTGACACAAAGATTATGAAAGAATAAGAGACTCTTAGACCAGCAACTATGACAAGAAAATCCGCCTGCTGTGCATTTACAACAGGAGGGAGTGATGGATACAAATACCAGCTACTAAGATTAAGTTAAAACTGTAGTTATGGGGGGCACCTGAGTGGCTCAGGCAGTTGGCCTCACGACTCTTGATTTAGGCTCAGGTCATGATTCCAGGGTTGTGGGATCAAGACTGCTTGGGATTCTGTCTCCGCCTCTTTCTGCCCCTTTCCTGCTTGTCCTCTCTCTCTCTCTCTCTCTCTCTTTCTCTCGCTCTCTCTCTCAAAATAAATAAACTTAAAAAATTATATTTATTTGATATCGTCTCAAAAAAGGTACATTTCACTTAAGTCTCTGCTTAATCTTCAAGGACAACTAATTTTCCTGTAACATTTCAAGTTTTGTTAGTCTAGTTTGAAGGGCTATTGATTTATAACTTTGATACTTAAAACGTTTTTATAAAAGTAGATTTGTGGAAACATTGGTTGTAGAAACTGTGTTTCCTGGAAGTTGGGAACGCCGCTGTATGGGTGATGGCTTGGATCTGGCGATCCGTGATAATGAACTGACAACGACTTCATTGATCTGGATCTAATTAACTGAAGTTGTCAAAAGACTACGAGGAGTGTCTTAAAATTAGGGACATGGCTAGAGGTACACCCCTCATAAAGTCTGTTTTCTACATGAAAATAAAAGGGACTCACACAATGTGTAAACTTGATATGTTTAGATATTATTATATGTAGTCCTATTCTTAAAATTCTCCAGAGTTTACGGTCAGAAAATGTCATGTGACCTAAATCCTTCGCAAGCAACAGGAAGGAAGCCCTGCTCTCTTCAGCAAGGTCATGGGGCAGAGCCGCTTGCCACATTCCCTTCAGGACATCTGCACACGTTTATTTTCTCTTCTTTGAGATTCACACAACCAAGGCTCCTGCTAATGCGCACGCACACACACAACATGTAAACACAATACATATTTGTGCAAGTACGTTTGTATACAATCATTTTGCCTCAAAAATGAAATAATGGAATGCAGGTAAATGTTTGGAAGTCACCGGCATTCCGCCGAATGAGAGCATCTCAATTATTTGAGATCATCTCTGGGGACGAAAATGCCTCTGTTTCTCCGAGTCTTGCTCCACCACAGCACCAGATACCACCGTCAAAGTTTGACCTTAATCCTAGCCCTCAGCCTGTGGTTCATCATGAGCCTTGCAATCCTTGTCAGTTGGCTTTTCCTTTACCTGTTCTTTCTTTCAGTGCAACTTGCTGGCCTTTGTTCCCTCCCTGATTTTTATTCTTCTGTTTTTGTCCTTGTTGACCTCATTGTAACCTGCTCACGTCATTTCTCCAACCTGTCAAGAGCATTTGGAATTCTGACCCGATCCCCCCAGGTTGCGCTCCCCCATCTGACTTTATGACACCCTGGTGCAAGGTGAGCATGTCCCTATTCAGTCATCCCAGTTACGATGGCGATGGGTAACCGTCCTAGCTCGGGCTGTCCCTGGAGACACGCCACGTGTGACTGCCAAGCTAATGGCATGCCATGACTAATTATTTCTTAGGAGCCGTGTAGAGGGGAGACGTGCGGGGGATTCCACATCTCTAACAGTCTCAAGCAGACCGACTCCTATCTCATGAGCTTCTTTATTTTTTAAATTTTTAAAAATGTTTTACTCATTTTTGATACAGAGAGAGACACAGCATGAGAGAAGGAGGGGAAGAGAGAGAAGTAGACACATAACCGGAAGCAGGCTGCAGGCTCTGAGCTAGCTGTCAGCACAGAGCCTGATGCGGGGCTCGAACCCACAAATGTGAGATCTGACCTGAGCCAAAGTCAGAGGCTTAACCAACTGAGCCACCCAGGCGCCCCTCTCATGGGCTTCTGTGCATTCATTTATAGAACTGGTTCCTGACCTATTAGAGGTCATAGAGCCTTTGAGGAATAGATAAACAATTGTAGATTCTCTTCCCAAAAGATGTACACATACCATACCACTTTGCATATACTTTTAGAAGATTAAAGCCTTCCTTTGAAGTGTATCTGTAAGGCTCCTAGAGATCTAGAACATTCAGATACCTTTAAATACTACAGCATATGCATTATCTTGGAAATTAATGTTACGTTTAGTAGATGCTAGAAGAAATTACAATTTAAAGGATATTCTTTAAATGGTTATCACATGGGTGATATCTCATATATACCTTAAAATTATCTTAACTGGGGCTGGGTGGCTCAGTAGGTTGAGCACCTGACTTTGGCTCAGGTCACGATCTCACAGTTCCTGAGTCTGAGACCAGTATCAGGCTCTGTGCTGACAGCTCACAGCCTGGAGCCTGTTTCAGATTCTGTCTCTCTCTCTCTCTCTCTCTCTCTCTCTCTCTCTCTGCCCGTCCTCTGCTCATGCTCTGTCTCTATCTCTAAAAAATAAATACACATTAAGGTTTTTTTTAATTATCTTGATTCATTTACACCATCAGACAAATGAAAGAATTATTTATGTGTTTAAATGAAAAGGACTTCTTTTTTTCCATTGAAATAAAAGGAAATTAATTTTTCTAATTGTGGTAAAATACACATAAAGTTGACCATCTTAACCATTTTTAAGAGGTGCATGTCAGGAGTTCTAAGCATATCAACTCTGTGGAGCAACGGGTCTCCAGACCCTTTTCATCTTGTAAAACTCAAACTATCCCGACGCAAGGACAACTCTCCACTTTCCCTTCACCCCCATACCTGAGAACCGCCATTCCCCTTCCTCTTTCTTCCTCTCTCAAGTAGAGATATGCAGTTTTTATATGGCTTACTTCACTTAGCACAATATCCTCAAGGGTCATCCATTTTGTATCACGTGTTAAACTTTCATTCCTTTTTAAGGTTGAGTAATATTCCATTGTGTACATGCTGTGCATTGTGTACATATACATAGACCACATGTTGTATATCCATTCATCCATCAGTGGACACTTGGTTTTCTTCTACCTTCCGGCTATTACGAATAATCCTGTTATAAATATGAGTGTGCCAAACTGGATTTTTACCAAAGAAATCTTATTGCGCAGGTAAAGGCTATTGCACTCAATATTTTCAGGTTTAAGGGATTTTTTAAATACTGTTTATCATTTTTTTATTGCTAAGTGTAACAAACATGTAGAAAAACACATGAAATAACTCAGTCGATTTTCAAAAAGTGAAGTTATATAACCACCAACCTAATCAAGACACAAAAAATCCTGTGGGGAACTTGCTTTTTAAAGTATGGCTATGACATGCCAGATAGTTCTCACACAAAGTTGCTTTGGTCTCCCCAAGAACGCTATCAGGAAGGTATTACTGGGTGCCTGAGTGGCTCAGTTGTTAAGTGTCCAGCTCAGGTCACAACCTCACAATTTGTGACTTTGAGCCCTGCGTCGCGCTCTGTGCTGACAACTCAGAGTCTGGAACCTGCTTCAGATTCTTTGTCTCCCTCTCTCTCTGCCCCTCCCTTACTTGCACTCTTTCTCTCTCTCTCTCAAAAATAAGTAAATATCAAGAAAAAATACTAAAAAATTATAAAAAAGAAGGTAGCACTTTCCCCATCTAAGGTAAATCAAGGGAAGATTACAAAATGTTGTACAGCATCTCATAGCTGATAAGGGACAGAAGTGATATTCGAAAGAGCACCACACTTCCACAGCTGATTAGACTAAGCAAAGGCCAGTTGGCTCAATGAGGCCCATCAACTATATAAAAAATCACCAGAGGCATAAATCTGACTAATACTTGCTTAATGACCACATTGTCTATTCTTTTGATAGTCTTCACAGTAACCCACTGTTCCAGTGGTGCCCCCTGGAGTAATTTAAATAGATACATTAACATTTCTACGTGAGAGTCCTAAATGTGAAGACTCATTCCAGGGCCTCTTCCAAGATCCTCTTGCTGACCAAGTGTCTCCAGGTTCACTGCCTTCCTGAGAGTCCTCTGGTGGCCACTTTCTAGTTCGTCAATAAAACTCGTCCAGTGAGGGTCTGTCTAGAACTGGCGCTGCCTCTTAGATGTTCAGTATCCAGTCAACGAACAATTCATTCATTCATTTATTCATTCACTCTTTCATTCATTTGGCAAATCTTTATTTAGAGCTCCCCATGTGTGAGCCTCTGCTCCAGACCATACTAGCTCAGATAAACTCTGATTAATGTGGAGAAGGTCACACAGTCTTACAACTCTGTGGTCTCATACTGACCTAGGGATGAACTAAAACCCCAAATATCTTTCACATGATTCACTGCCAAGGCGGGTCTTCATCATTCTGTATTTATGCAATTGTTTTTTTGAGACCAAACTTTTATGCTACCTTCACAGTAGATCTGGTTTTACTGTGGCTATCTTTTATTTTTTTTTAATGTTTATTTATTTTTTGAGAGAAAGAGACAGAATATGAGCAGGGGAGGGGTAGAGAGAGATAGTCCCAGAATCTGAAGCAGGCTCCAGGCTCTGAGCTGTCAGCCCAGAGCCCAATGCGGGGCTCCAACTCCCAGGACCGCGAGATCATGACGTAAGCCGAAGTCGGACGCTTAACTGACTGAGCCACCCAGGCACCCCTGTCGTAATCTTTTAAGACTGATAATTTGGTTTGTCAACCGAATCAGAAAATTTTTAAAAATCTTGTAGTATTTAAAGGTTAAAATTTTATCTGTTTTAAAAAAAATCATGCCCTCCTTTATATACTTTTTTATTTCCTTAAAAAGACACGAATAAACAAAATCTTTGCTCTCTTTTGTCACGCTTTGCACCTTACGATCATTATCACTTCTGTTTTACAAACCATAGGACACTGACACCAGGAGCAATTAAAAAGAAAATGCTAGAAAACTTGATCTTTCCTCACACTGAAATCTTTTATTTCCTATGTGCTACAAATGGTAATTGATTTGACTTCATTACAGCTTTTCAAAACAAAAAAGTAGTTCTTAAAGTAGCTTAATTTACTTAGGAAACACCTGAACAGTAAATGAGATTTTTTTTTTATTCCATTGATTTAATGAATACACCTAATGATTCAGAAAGTTTACAGTAGGAATATAGCTAAGACAAATTATTATAATTATGATGTACAGGAAAGCACCAATAACTTAAACCAACTGCATTTAGAGTAGGGTTGCCAGATAAAGCAAGTAAAAATACAAAAGGCACTCAGTTAAATCTGAACCTCAGATTTCATTTCATTTATAATTCAACTTTAAGTGGGTGGTCAGTCTTCTGGCAGCCCTATGCAAAGACTTTGGACATGGTAATCGTTAATTAACAGAGACATTAACACCAGAACTATTTTTCCTTCCAGAATGTATTACCTGTGCGAAAGGTAGCTAATGTACGTTAATATTTGACTCTTACAAAATGGCAAGGCAGAAGTTTTTGTCTTGTTTTGTTTCTTTTTTTCAAAATGGCTTTAAAATAGAAGGGATGTAGCAAGACCGCAGCCCAATATTACTTTGGCTACATCCAGTCATTCCTTCAAGTTGTACAGACAGGAATAGGCCGTCGTTAGCGGATGTAGACATACACATGGATTCCGTCTGTCCAGACACCGACATCTGGGCTCTTCCGCCTGCTGGGTCCCGTGAATAATGATGCTGTGCAAGTACTGGTTCGAGGCTCTGCTTTCAACACTTTTAAGACGAGAGCCCGAGCGGAACTGCTAGATCACACGGTAGTCTGCGTTTAAGTTTCTGAGGCACCGCCATACCTCTTGTCCACAGCGGCTGTAAAATTTTGTCAGCCTCCCAGCAATACACACGAATTCCAATTTCTCCACATCCTCATCAATGCTTGTTACTTCCTGTTGTTTTGGTTGTGGGCTGTTTTGGAAAATAGCCATCCTAATGGATGCGAAATGGTACTTCAGGAAGGTTTTGATTCACATTTCCCTAATGATGAGTGATGCTGAAGTATCTTTCTATGTGCTTATTGGTTTGGTTATGAAGATGGAAAGTATAATTTTACAACATAGCAACAATTTTGGCAGGCCAAAGAAATATGCATAAAGGCAAAAACAATAAAAGAAATTCAAAATAGGTGACTTTTTAACAACATTTATCCCTACGTTACTTTAGTAGTGAAAAGCTGAATAAGAAACTTTAGAATCCAAATGCAGAGGAAAGGTTCAAGTATGTCACAAAGCACTGATACTACGAAGAACTCCATGGCAGGAAAACAAATCTCCCTTTCAGTAGATATTTAACAACACGAGAAACTAATGAGGCAATAGAATGCTACACGATAAAGGCGTGAAAGACTGAAAAGAGATACACCAAAATGTTAATTGTGGCTCATGGTTTCATGAATATATTTTCTTTTATTCTTTACATATTCTTTATCATGGTGCTTAGCAAATATTTGTTGACTAACCACTGGATTTTACTTTCTTCTCAACATTGTGCACCTATATCATAAACAATGATAACACATTTAGTTTAAAATTGGACTCTTAGTAAAATGGTTCTAAACTCTGGCTATATCTGAGAATCACTCAAGGAGTTGTAATAGGAATGTAAATGACCAGTGCTTCTAATCAACTAGCTCAGAAATTTCCAGGGAGAGTCCAGGAGTCTGTGATGTTAATTCCCAGTGAGAGTTGAGGACAACTACCATGGAAAATAAGCATGAATGAGTCCATGTTGGAAGTGGACCTCCTCCCTTTAGTGGTCAGGTGATCAAAGATGGACCACCCAGGTGAACCCAAATCCCTAAGCCATTA
>NC_043706.1:139555226-139588190 GCF_006229205.1 Suricata suricatta
ACAAGAATTCAGGTTACAAAGTCAATATATAAGATATCTAAAATTGACATTAAAATGCCATTTACAGTAGAATCTACCATTTACAGTAGAATCAAAAACATAAAATACTCAAGAATAAACTTGATATTTTATAAGAACTATACACTAAAAACCATAGTATTTCCCAAATTAATCTATACTTTCCCAATCAAAATCCCAAAAGGATTTGGTAGAAATTGGCAAGTTAATTCTAAAATTCATATGGAAATGCAGAGGACCTAAAAGAGTCAAAAATTATTTGAAAACGTAGAACTAAGTTGTAGGACTAACACTCCCTAGTTCAAGTCTTACTATAAAGCTGCAGTAATCAGCTGGTATTAGCGTCAAGATCTAAAAACACATCAATGGAACACAATTACAGTAAACTAACACATATATGGACAATTGATCTTTGACCAAGACTGAAAGGCAACTCAATAGACAAAGGGGAGGCTTTAAACATCTAAAATACCTAGATGTTTATTGTAAAAGTATGAACTTTGTATTTTGTATTTTATATAAAAAAATAAACCCAGAACAGATCTTATGCCTCGATGCAAAAACCTAAAGCTGGAAATAATACTTTTAAAAAACACAGGGGGAAATAATCTACATGATCTTAGTTGAAGCAAAAACTTCTTAGATAAAACACCTAATGAAAGATCCATAAAAGAATACATTGACAAATTAGACTATATCAAAATCAAAAGCTTCTGTTCCTTGAAAGACAGTTAAAGGAACAATTAAAAAACAAGCCAAACCTTGGGAGAGCGTCTTCACAGAGGACATGTGCAGTGCATGGCATGTGTATAGAATATAGAAGGACTCTCAACACTCAGTACGAAAACAAACAACTGACTTAATACAGAGCAGAAGATGTGAACAAATACTTCACCAAAGATACACAGGTGGCAGATTAGTACATGAAAAGATGCTCAACATCATTAATCACTAAGGAAATGTAAATGAAAACCACAGCCAGATAACCCTTCAAACCTAGGAGAATGGCGAAAATCAAAGAAAAAAAAAGCTAATACTAAATATGTATAAGGATGTGAAGTAACTAGAACTCTCTCTCCTGCACTATTGTTGGAAATTTAAAATATTAAACATTATGGAAAAGAGTTGGGTAATTTTTAAAAATTTAAACACACACCTACCCCATGATTCAGCTAATTTACTTCTAATAATGAGAATATAAGGGCACCTGGGTGGCTCAGTCAGTTAAGCGTCTGACTTCGGCTCAGCTCATGATCTCACAGTGTGAGTTCGAGCCGCGCGTTGGACTCTGTGCTGACACCTCAGAGCCTGGAGCCTGTTTCAAATTCTGTGTCTCCCTGTGTTTCTGCTCCTCACTAGTAAGCACTGTGTTTTTCTCTCTCTCAAAAATAAATAAACATTAAAGACTTTTAACTTAAAAAATAAAAATGAGAATATATGTCTATTCAATGATTTCTTCCAAAATATTTATAGTAGCTTTATTTATAAAATTATAATGGCTTAAAAATGGATAAAAACACATGTCCATCCACAGGTGAACAAGTAGGTTGTAGTTAATACACACAGTAGAACCCACTCTGCCAACACGGAGTGCTGTATGAACAACATGCATCAATTTCAAATAACCGTGCTTAGTAAAGCCAGATGAAGGAGTCCGTACCGTATGGTTCCATTGATAAACAATTCGAGAAAAGGCAAACTAATCTAGAGTGACAGGAAGCGGATCAGCTGTTGCCTGGGGAGGAGGAGAGAGGCAGGTGGAAGGAAGAAGCTGCTAAGAGGCTCAAGGAGTTTCCAGGGGTGATGCATCGACGCACAGCCTTGCCCGTGGTGATGGCTTCCTGGGGATACGCTACGCTAACATTCGTAAACGCGGGGTCGCTAGGTGTGTGCAGCTTACTGCATGTCCGTTATACTCCAGTAAGTCTATAAAAATAAAGACCAGCCAAACTACTTATTAACCACTTACTAAGGATAAGGCATAGGTAGTAAAATATAGGCTGATGGGCAGGGTCTGGAAATCTTTGTCGATATCAGCAAGGCTTTGTCAATTGTACGGGGAGCCCACAGCTCTTCAGTCCATTCAGCTTTACCGACACATACCCACTAGAAACTTTTAAGTATAAAATAATAGCTATAAAAAATTCCTGATCCTTGGGGCGCCTGCATGGCTCACTCAGTTAAGCATCGGACTGTTTTTGGTTCAGGTTGTGGTTTGGCTCACAGCTGTGGGACTGAGCCCCGAGTCATAGGGCACGAAGGCTGCTTACGATTCTTGCTCTCTCTCTCTCCCTTTGCCCCTCCTGCACTCGCTCGCTCTCTCTCCCAAAAAATTACTAATCCTTGTATACAATGAACACAGTCACCATTTTACAAAGACATGAGTGAGTGTATGTGTACGAAACTATAGATCTGGGGTGAAGAGTAACAATAATAAAACAAAAAAAGATACCTTGCCTAAACCAATTACTAATTACTATATTGTGCTGTGAACTAGTAAGGTTGACTGATTCAATTATTTGCATCTGACATGAAACAAACAAATAAAATCACTATTGGTTTTTAAATCTACTGGGTTATTTCTCAGTAATTTAATTTTAAAAACAAAGTCAGCGTGCACATCTTAGCAGACCTGGGATATTCAATTTTGGAAAAAAATTACCCATATATACATAAGGATTCACGTTACTTTTAAATGATTGATTTCAAAAGGAATTTTTGTTTTCAGCGACTTTATTACCGACAGCCGAGGGACACGTTAGCTGAGCCCTCGCGCCACAGCCACTGAGAAGGTTTAGGCTCTCGGTCCGGGCTTCCCGAATATCCAAACAGCTTTTCTTCTCTAACACTCTGGCTGGTTAACACAAGTTATCGATCCTGGGATTTAGGGTTGCCAAATGCTATCTTAATTAAGAGCGCTGGGTTACCGACTACCTCCATTTCCCCTGTGCCTTTTCCTTAGTCCTAGGCGAGATGAAAAACTCTCTGTACCATTTTTCAACTCATCTCAAGGGAATCACCCTCAATTTCCTCTAAAGATAGCAATGGCTCCCCTGGGACTTCACCGCAATGAGTCAGGAACCCCGCTCCCTACCCCTCGCTTCCATGTTCCTCAGGTCAAGCATTATCGGCAGCCGCATGGCAGCACCCCACGACATCCTCAGGGGGATCCCCAGGAGCGCTTCCCTGTAGGGCCGGCCTCACCAGCCCGCCAGCCTGAAACACTCCTCGGAGTTTTCTGAATTTTGCATTCATTCTAGACAGTTATACATGTTAGTGGCAATTTTCATTTATTTTTTAATTTTTTAAATTCTATCTATTTTTGAGAGAGAGAGAGAGAGAGACAGAGACAGAGACAGAGACAGAGACAGAGACAGAGGGAGACAAAGTGTGAGTGAGGGAGGGGCAGAGAGAGACAAGAGACACAGAATCTGAAACAGGCTCCAGGCTCTGAGCTGTCAGCACAGAGCCCAAAGTGGGGCTCAAACTCCTGAACGGCGAGATCATGACCTGAGCCGAAGTCGGATGTTTAAGCGACTGAGCCACCCAGGCACCCCTATTAGTGGCTATTTTTAAGCTACATAAGGATATTTGGAGAAAATCCATGTAGGAATCATTGCTGATTTATTTTAACAAATAACTACCTTGAGTTATTCGATATCCTTCAGCCGTTCAGAATTGACCTTATGACATTTTTAAAGATTATTTTCTTTAGGAAAAGCGTCATATTTGAAAAGAACCAGCCAAACAAACTGTACACAATTTTAAATGAAATTCAAACTGTACAATGTTAAGTTGTTTGAAAACCTAAGTTTCAGACACACTAAACTGTGGAGATCTTTTTAGATGGCCATAGGGATAAAAATAATGTCCACATATACACCAGTGATGCCGACCAGCTATCTGGCAGAAGCCGTCCAGAGCTCAGTGAAATGCAAACCATCAAATCAGAGACCGCTGACGGTAGAAGTCAGCGGGATGAGTAATTTGTAAAACCCAAAGCACAGTAGCACGTTCAGGTTCCCCGGATGAGGGACTGGGCAGGGCCGAGAGGCAATGCTTACATCATTGGACTTGCAGCATCATTGGAAGTGATGCCAAATTAGAATGAAGATTCATAGTTATAATAGGAGACAACAGAAATCCATGAATCATCGTGCGAAAGAATCTTTTTAAAAACAACAGTAATCGAATGTTCCCAGGGATTATGAGTCAGATAAAATTAAGTTTTGCAGTCTTCTTGTGTAATGTTTTGTTATGATACATTTACCTAGAGGCTTTTCCTAAAGCAATATGTTCCTGCTTTTATCAACTGCCCGAGGATGAAACCATTATCAATGATTTTAGGAGTTTTAAACCTCCGTAATATTCGCATGATATTAGATGAGCTATAATCACATAGGAAGCTCCCTCCTAGCAAGCTTTTGAGAACTGCTTTTGCCTGCGGTCGCTGGCACTCACACTTCCAGAGATTAGAAATGCCTTCCTTAAAAATAATTTTCTTTTTGGCCTTGGAAACCAAACAAGCTTTGTTAAACACTGAGGCAGAAAAGGAGCTGTTATAAGTCAGTGATGTTCTCCTTAATTGCCCAAGTTACTTACAAGAGACTAAAGACCAGCCTCAGAAATGAGAAGGCCACAAGGCCACATGGTTGTCACCACACCAACACACTAAATTTAGGGAGGAAATCACATTTCCATAGATTGAAATAGGGTTCCGTGCACTGCTCAGACTGGGTTGACTGATTTGATTGGCTTCCGTGGAGGGAGTGATCCGAATCCCATGTAAAGAGAGGAGGCATGGGTAGAAAGTATTTCACAACATTGACACTCTTCTAGAATAATTTTACATTAAAAATTTCCTCTAACTCCACGCCATCATCACACACTTTTTCTTGCCTTCCTCCTGGGTGTAATATTATTTCTCTGCTAAACATAACCTTTCCATAGTTAAAGCATCCTACTATTTCATGATCTGACACAAAAGCCACAATTGAGATGATGGCCACACACCATGAAACACTGCTCTTCTGTCCTCACCGTTATATGCTTTGTTTCCTTCTTTTTCCTCTGAACATGGAAAATTAGGGCCATTTATATGCTGAATATTGATCAGAAGACAAAAATATAGGAGGTTTGAGTTATACTCTGACAAGTGACTTTACATTTGCTAAGAATTACTTATCACATCAATCACTTAATCTTGCAGCATAAGTTCTTTTTTTTAATGATGAAAAAGTGTTGTATGTTTTTTAAGAAGAATGAATCATTTGATTTTCTTCAGAGTTCACAAAATCCAAGAAAGGAGATTTACTGAAAACCCCTTGCTTAAGAATGTCAGGGCTTTGATAATGATTTCATTGATGGTTTTAATGTTAAGGTTTGGTAAACTCTGAGTGTGTACAACAGAAATGGGCACTTTTTTGAGAGATGAGATAGTTAAGACTTTCAAAGGTATTTTACATCAAACAGAAGCGCAAGATCTCTAAGGCCACATCTCCTTTCTCCTTGGTGGGTGTGGCCAAGGGAATACAATGCAATGTGACGGAATTCTGTCCAAGAGGGTTACCAAATTCAATGCAAGGGTTTCTAAATGGAGTGCAGCCGGGCACTTCCGGTTGCCACGCCCCCGGGGATGGATACCACTGTTGCAGTGGGCAGGGCCAGGGATGCTGAACACTGTAATGCCCTGAACATTCCCACGTGAGAAAGAATGACTCCTCGTACACCGTCCCCACTAGAACACTGCAGAAGCACAATTGTTTTATGTGCAGAGCCCATCTATTTTTCCTTTACAGTAACTCAAAAGCATTTATTGAACAACTGCTGTGCAATGAGTCAATGGGTGAAGAAAGGCAACTTCTTCCTTCGAGGATCTCTCAATCTAGAGAACAAGAAACTGGTAAATAAAGAACTTTGCAGATGTCGAAGTGTGGAGCCAGCGGTGGAAACACAAGAATAAAGGGACAAGTGGGAGCACTGAAGCTGCAGCTGTGGATTCCTCAGAAGGACCAAGGCCTGGGAAAAACTTCACGGAGAGGTGACAGTTGAACTTGGCCTTGAGGAATGAGAAGAATGTATCACAGGGAGGAAGAGGGGTGAGGAGCTAGCAGTGGAGGGTGGGGGCGCACCCCAAGCACAGAGGAGAGCACGGACACAGACCAGGAACGTGTCCCATCCATGTGCCCCAAGAGCACAAAAGGTACCATAGGGGCTCCTCCCACTTGGTGATGGTGTATTTTTTTTCTTTTCCACTTGATTATTCTTCAGCCTCTTATCCATAACAAATCACATTGCCTTCAGATGATAGGACCAAGACAATTAAAACATCTTGGTGAAAAAAGCCAATATTTGGTAAAAAATGACACTTTTTCTATCCATGTGAGTGTATGAATATACTTCAAATGTGTATAGATCTGCCATTTCCTAGCTTCCTAAGAATGGAGGCTAATTCCATTGTTATTGGCAAAATAAATGATTACACAGTCACAACCGAAAATAGTGTTCTCGGTTTTCCTAAAAGTAAAACAACTCTAGCCTGTATAAAGGTAATGTGGGAGTCACGATAGGGGAGGGGGTGGCACCGTGTGGCCACAGAAGGTCCAGCCAAGGCCCAGAAAAGACGGCCTCGGCATGAACCTCAGGGACTCTCACAAAAGCAGCTGAAGTGGGAGACAGTAGTTGTGAGAGCTCCTGGGCATATGCGCACGAAGAGCTCCAATCTCTCACTTCAAACCTTTCCACACACATGTCTTCCTTGATAATCACAGGAACTAAAGGAGCGGTATAGAAAATCTTTAACACCAACAAGGCAATACACTAGTAGAAGGGACTCTGACGGCTGATCTTGAGCCCTGGCCTTGGTGGTGCCTTTTACCTTTAAAGGTGACTTTAAATATGTATATTGTATTAATTCTACATTTTAAATTTGTCTTTATTTACTACCAGTTTATTTTTGAAGAGAAATATAAGGAGGAAGCTAAGAAAAAACTTTTGCTCTAGGACCTTCTCCATATAACAAAGAATCCTAGAGTAACAGAATGTCTAAAATTCAAAGGAATCCAAAAAACTATTATAATGGAAAATCCAATGACTTTCTGTATTACATATATTCTTTGGCAGAATAAAATAATTCCCGTAAATCAATTTAAAGGTAATTTTAGTATGTGAAAATCTATATCAGTATAGACAAAAGAACAGATGTGAACTCACTGGATCAGAGATAAAAGTAGTTAGAAAAGCCCTCAAAGACATTTTGTACACCTATCAGATGTAGGAATCTGTTCTCAGCAGATAGGCAAGCAGACAACCAATTCCCTCTTATACTCTTCCAATGGCAGCAACCTTACCATCTGATAATATAACCCATCCCCTGGTTGAATAGTTCTGGTTCTTACAAAAGAAATCTGTATCTCGATAGCTTCCATCCTTCAATCCAAGCTCAATTCCTGGAGTCTCAGAGAACAAATCAGCCCTTTCAAAATAGATGTGCCCTCCCATATTTTAAGTACTTATCATATCCCTCTATAGTTCTCTTTTCCAGGCTCTATAACCATATTTCTGTGTGATACAAGATGTATCCAGGCCTTATCCTCCATAATCTCTATGGAATTAACACAGTATGACAAAGTCCTTTGAAATTGCAGAGTAAAGACCTGAATGGGCAGTGGGACCCAATTAATTTATTAACATTTTTTCCTGTACATAAAAAATGGCTTTCTTCTATTTCATATTGGTGTAATAGCTTTTTGTAACCTAAAGTAAAAACAAAGAAACAATAGCTTTGAATGACACACTGGAACAGATGGATTTAACAGATGTATTCAGAACATTCCATCCTACAACAGCAGATACACATTCTTTGCAAGTGCACACAAAACATTCTCCAGAAGAGATCACATATTAGCCCACAAAACAAGTCTCAACAAATTCAAGAAGATCAAAGTTATGCCTTGCATCTTTTCTGACTACAACACGGTGAAACTAGAAGTCAATTATAAGAAAAAATCCAGAAAGACCACAAATACATGGAGGTTAAATAATATGTAACTAAACAATAAATGAGTCAACCAAGAATAAAATAAGAAATAAAGTACATGGAAACAAGTGAAAATGAAAATACAATGGTTCAAAATCTTTGGGATGCACCAAAAGTGATTCAATGAGGAGATTTTATAGCAGTACACTCCTATCTCAAAAAGCAAGAAAAATCTCAAATAAGCACCTTAGCCTTACACCTAAAAGAGCTAAAAAGAAAAAACAACAACAAAGAAAACTTAAAACCAGCATAAGGAAAGAAATAATAGAGTGGAAATAAATGAAATAGAAACCTAAAAAAATACATAAAAGATCAATGAAACCAGAAGTTGGTTCTTGCAAAAATCAATAAAATTGATAAAGCTCTAGCCAGACTTACCAAGAAAAAAAAAACCCAAAAGACTCAAATAAATAAAATCACAAATAAAAGAGGTAACAACCAACACCACAGAAATACAAATAATTGTAAGAGAATATTCTGAAAAATTATATACCAACAACTTGGACAACTAGAAGAAACAGATAAATTCCTAGAAAAATATAAACCACAAAAACTGAAACCAGGAAGAAACAGAAATCTGAACAGACCAATAACCAGAAAAGAACTTGATCAGTAATCAAAAAAATTTCCCAGAACAAAAATTCAGAACCAGATGGCTTCACAGAGGAATTCTACCGAACATTTAAAGAAGAGTTAATACCTATTCTTCTCAAACTATTCCCAAAAGTTGAAAATGAAGGAAAACTTCCAAATTCATTGTATGAGGCCAGCACAACCCTGATACAAAATTGGTTAAAGACACCACTAAAAAAGAGAACTATAGACCAATATCACTAACAAAAACAGATGTGAATATCCTCAACAAAATACTAGCAAATCAAATTCAACAAAAATAAAAAACAATTCACCACAATCCAGTGGGAGTTATTCCTATGTTGTTGGGTGGTTTAATATTTATGAATCAATCAACGAGATCTATCACATCAATAAGAGAAAGGATAAGAACCATATACAATCATCTCAATATATTCAAAAAACCATTTGACTAAATGCAACATCCGTTCATGATAAAAACCCTCTACAAAGTAGGTTTAGAGGGAACATGCCTCAACATTTATGAAAACCACACAGCAAACAGCATCTTTAATAGGGAAAAACTCAGAGCTTTCCCCCTAAGGTCAGGAACAAGACAAGGATGTGCACACTCACCACTATTATTTAACATAGTACTCTAAGTATTAGCCTCAGCAACTAGACAACAAAAAGAAACAAAAAGCATCCAAATCTATAAGGAAAAGTATAACTTTCACTATTAGCAGATGATATGGTGCTATATTTAGAAAGCCAGGAAGGCTCCACCACAAAACTGCTAGAACTGTTAACAAATTCAGTAGTCACAAGATACAAAATCAATGTAAAGAAACCTGTTGCATTTCTATACACCAATAATAAACTAGCAGAAAGAAAAATTAAGGGCTCAATCCCATTTATAATTGGACCAAAAATAATAAGATACCTGGGAATAAACCTAACCAAAGAGGTGAAAGACCTGTACTCTGAGAACTATGAAACACTGATAAAAGAAATTAAAGAGGACACAAAGAAATGAAAAGACATTCCATATCCATGGATATCAAGAACAAATACTGTTAAAATGTTTATACTACCCAAAGTAACCTACACATTTAATGCAACCCTTATCAAAATACCAACAGCATTTTTTACAAAGCTAGAACAAACAATCCTAAAATTGGTGTGGAACCACAAAGGGCCCCAAACAGTCAAAGCAAGCTTGAAAAAGATAAGCAAAGCTGTAGGCATCACAATTCTGGACTTCAAGTTCTATTACAAAGCTATGACAGGAAAACAGTATGGTACAAAAACAGACACACAGATGAATGGAAGAGAATAGAAAACCCAGAAATGAACCCATAACTATATGGTCGATTAATCTTCGACAAAGCAGGAAATACTATCCAATAGAAAAATGACAATAATAATAAATGATGTTGGTAAAACTGGACAGAAACATGCAAAAGAATCTAACTGGACCAAAAAAATAAATAAATTCAAAATGGATTAAAGACCTAAATATGAGACCTGAAACAAAGATCTTAGGAGGGAACACAGGCAGTAACCCCTTGGACATCAGTGGTGGCGATATTTTTCTAGATATGTCTCCTGGGGCAAGGGAAATAAAGCAAAAATAAACTATTGGGAATTCATCAAAATAAATAACTTTTGCACAGCAAAGGAAACAAATCAGCAGAACTTACAGGCAATCTACAGAATGGGAGAAGATATTTGTAAATGACATATCTGATAAAGGGTTAGCATCCAAAATACATAAAGAACTACAAAACTCAACACCTAAAAACAAATAATCCAAGTAAAAAATGGGTAGAAGACATGAACAAACATTTTCTCAAAGAAGACATCCAGATGGCTAACAGACACATGAAAAGATGTTCATTATCACTTGCCATCAGGGAAATGAAAATCAAAATTACAATGTGATATCACCTCACACTTGTCAGAATGGCTAAAATCAACACAAGAAACAAAAAGTATTGGCGAGGTTGTGGAGGGAAAAAAACACTCCTGCACTATTGGTGGGAATGCAAACTGGTGTGGCCACTGTAGAAAACAGTCTGGAGGTTCCCTGAAAAGTTAAAAGTAGAAATACCATACAATCCAGCAATTGCACTACTGGTTATTTACCCAGAGAATTAAAAAAAAAAAAAAAAAACTAATTCAAATGGATAGTACTCATAAGTTCATAGCAGCATTATTTATAATAGTTAACATATGGAAGCAGCCCATGTATCCATTGATTGATGAATGGATAAAAAAATGCGGTATAGATAATATAATGGAATATTATTCAGCTACAAAAAATGAAATCTTGCCACTTGCAAGGTCATGGATGGAGATAGAGAGTATAATGTAAATGAAATAAGTCAGAGGAAGACAAATACCATAGGATTTCATTCAGACATAGAATTTAAGAAACAAAGGAGCATCGGGGAAGAGAGAGAGAGAGAGAGAGAGAGGAAAACAAGAAAACAGACTCTCGACTGTAGAGGACAACCTGATGGTTACCGTAAGGGAGGTGAGGGGATGGGGTGATGGGGGAAATAGGTGATGGGGTTTAAGGAATGCACTTCTCGTAATGAGCAGCAGGTGATGTATGAAACTGTTGAATCACTATACTGTGCACATGAAATTAATATAACACTGAATGTTAACTAACCAGAATTAAAAACTTAAAAAAAATAGCTTCACCATTGTTCCTGCTAAATGTTAACCTGATGTTCAAGCTCATCATTCCAACCACAATGGCTTCTCTGAATTCTATATACTGAGCCCACGTCCAGTGGATCTGTTGTTGCTCCAAACTCAGAGTGAAGTCTGTCAAGCTTTCTTTCTGCATTTTCATACAAGCAGATGGACAAGGCTTGAGACGAAGAGGGACTAAGCAGGAGTCCTCTGACATGCAATAGAGACATCCCTCTATTTCAACCGTGCCTTTGTCTTTAAGTGAAGTTGTCCCGGGAGCCACAAATCCACCTACCGCTGCTCTTCGTTCTGTGAGAGACGGGAGAGGTACAAGCACGTGCTGATTGGCACCCTCTCATCCAGACAACTCAAGGAAGAGTTTTTTTAGTCCCGCTTCCCACTAAAGAATTGGAGCTGTGGAGGACGTCAATGTCTTATCTAAAGCCAGAGCCGGGTGGTAAGCAGGGCAGTGGAGGTGGGCGCTAACAATGGAGATGTCCCAGGTAAAAGGGGATGAGTTGGTCACTGGGGGCAACTGGAATCAAGTGAGGGCAGCAACTGAAAGAGGTCTAGGCGTTCTCTGAGCCTGGCCCCCCAGCGACCCCCAAGGGAGCCGAGCAAGGGCAGTAGCCACGACAGCATGGTGGTCTCCTTTTTTGAAGTGCTGGAGTGCAAGTGTAATACCCAAGATTTCTTTATCGCCCCCAAAAACCAGAAACCGCCAGGGAGACCGAGTCACGCATGCAAAAGCAAAGGGCTTTATTACGGGTTTAGGCTGGCCGGGGCCTAAACTCGGGCTCACAGACTTTACCGGAGCGGCGGATCCCTGCTGAGAGCCCCGAACAAAGGCGGGGCAGGGCCTTTATGGGTTTGGGAAGGGGGAGTTACAGGAGATGGTGACACAGGCACAGTGACCCAATCATTATTATACGACAGGTTTATCCAATTACAATATTTAGAGTGTTAACCAATCACAGAGTAGACCTAGGACCCAGGGCCCTCACACAGGGTGTAACTAGCCTTAAGCAATAGGCCTGCCCTTAGGAATGTTAAGGGTATTACAAGGGTGGTCCCTCTTGCCTTGGGCAATGTGTGCCCTTCTATGGTCTCAAATCTGCATCCTTACACAAGCAGGAGCATTACCGGCATTCACAGGAAGCTCTGAAGCCTGCACACGCCTCCTTCTAGTGCCGAGACTCAGTGTTTCCGAAAAACAGAGAACGCACATCAGAACTTTTTAAAAGTATAAAATGTTCATAGTATCCTATCGTCAACATTTTTTATGGAAACATGTCTCCACATACTCTCGACGCCAATTCCAGTCTATGTTCTGACTACAACTAGGCATCCTGTCTCTGGATGCCGCAGGGGAATGTTTCGGGAACGGAGAGGACTGTATCCAAACAGTCTTTACAATTTTAAAAGTTAAAGCCACCCATCTGCTGCTTATGACAGTGCCAACTGCCAGGGATCGAACCGATAAGGATTCACACCATAATGCTAATTCTCTGCACGAAGGAGGAATGAAAAGTATGTGTCAAAAATCTGAAAATGATTGATGCCTGCCACCTCATCAAGATGGCCTCTCACACTTAATTTCACTTGATGATTTCAGATTACACGCAGAACGGGCAGCAGGTGTTTGAGATTTCCTACCCAGCACAACACTTGCTTTCAGCAAAAGGTGAAACAGGTGAATCTCTGCCTCCAAATATTTTCCATGAAATTCTCTAGACCTCGATGTGACCTAAGAAAGTGTCAGGTGCTCAGCGTCCTTCCCAGAGATACCAAACCCTTAACTGTAGGGAACGGATCAAGCCGTTTCCAAAGACACCAGTGGGTCCAGGAGATGCCCAACTTTGAGAGCCACGGCTCTGGCCACTGGGAAGGCACTGAGTTGTTTCATTCAGTGGTCGAAGAACTTATTTACACTTAGAAAAGGACAGCACTGGGCTTTCTTGTCGTGTCCCTTCACCACCGCACGTTGGGGCGGCACTTGCCCGGTCCCACCCGGGCCAGCAGGATGGTAAATCCTTGCGGGTTCGGTCCTGAGGGAGGGAGAGAGAAATAGGGCAGGAGGGAGACGCAGGGAGTAAGGCAGGACAAGCATTTCTGATCAAGCCTCTTCTCCTTTATTCAGAAAACACCGATTCTTATAAAAGTTTCGAGGCGGGAAAACAAGGCAGCTGACCTAGGTCGGTTGCTAGGAAACAGGGTTAAGGGATTAAGGCTGGAGTAAAAGAGGAATCAAACTAAGGTTTTTTAGCACAGCACTGAAGGGCCGATACCACCCTGCCTGTAGGCAATTGATCTTTGTTCTTCCGGCTTCTCCTGGCAGGGAGGGGCGCTCCCCTGTCTATTTTTGCAACTCCCCTCTGGGAGTGACATATCTGGCTAGCAAATGGCCAAGCAGCTGAATCGTAGCAGCTTCCCACACTTTCTGTCTGTCGGATTGAGAATGCTCAAGACCAGGTCAGAGGTTTATAATTAGAAGAGCAACTCTTGTCTGATACGATTGTGCCCAAAGCACACAATACTTCCGCACCATTGCTCTTACAAATCTCATAAGTACAAATATTTAATTAGCAGCTTCTCATCTCTAGAAAGAAGCCACACATGTTGACTTGAAAACAACCTCTGTCAGCCACAAGACTGTAAACTCAACCTGGCAAATCGTTTAGTATGAACTGATCTAATTAGGCGAGAGCCTTTCAAATATTCAACTAAATATTTCTGTTAAAAACACCATTGAACACCCCAGTGAGGAAGTTATCGGCTCTCCCACGTCTACCCAGGGTGTTTGAAAAAGTGCTAATGTTTGCATTAATACTTAAAATGTTTTGCCTTCAACACAACAGGTAACTACATGAATCATCATCTCTTCTCAGAGTTCAACACATTTGGGTCCATTCCTTAGACAAATTAACTTATAAAAATGTGCTACCGATGCTGCTACATTAGCTGTAACGGATAAACCAAGTTTATTTTTGGACTTAATTGACATTAGGTAAATTGGGAGGGATTTGAGAAGAACAGAGCAAGGGCTGGTGGATGGGCAGCTTCTGTCCGACGCTCACCACGAACAGCACTCACGCGGAGCCCTGGCCCACGGCAGCTGCCACACCAGCAGGTCCTGATCAGTCATGATCACTCCGTGGCCCCACGCTGGCTGCGGGGACACAGGGGTCTACGGACCACCCGCCGACGCCTCAGCGTTCATATAGGAAAAACACACAGGAACTGAGAGGTAAGCAGGGCAAATGTACAGAGTTAATAGGAAATTAGGTTACAGAGATTTAAGTTAAAGGGTGTGGGATTACGGACTATTTTAAAGAAATGTGGGCGTATTAGATTTTAGGACAAAGTAACAAAGCACTTATTTCTCTCTCTCTCTTTCTTCCTTTTTCTTTTTTCAATTTAATGTGGAGTGGATTTTAAAAGCAGCTAAGTTTAAAAAAATTAAGCGCAGGGGCGCCTGGGGAGCTCAGTTGGTTGAGCACCCCACTTCGGCTCAGGTCATGATGTCCCAGCCCATGAGTTTGAGTCCTGCGTCAGGCTCTGTGCTGACAGCTTGGAGCCTGGAGCCTGCTTTGATTCTGTGTCTCCCCCTCCTCCTGGTCGCTCCCTCTCTCATTCTTCCTCTAGCTCTCTCTCTCTCTCTCTCTCTCTCTCTCTCAAAAATAAACATTAAAAAAATTTTAAAACAATAACAACAACAAAATAACAAATGAGCACCAAGCTTCTCATAAAACTACAGTGTTACAGATTCTAACAACATGTCTATGCAAAACTGACTGAGGGTTTGGATGCTATGAGCAGTGAAGTCTTACGCTACACATCACGCTACTTTCTAATAACAAAATATTGCCACGCAAAATGCATTATTAATGTATTACATAATACATTTAAATTTCATTGCAATGTGCTATAAATGTATTTTTAACCTTGTTTAGGGTTTGGAGAAGATAAATCTAAAAATTAATTTTAGTATAAATTTTGAACAACCCAAGGGGGATGAAGATTTATATTTTATAAATAACAATGAGCGGGGGCAATGATTTGGACAAATAAAAACAAGGATTTGGATCTGAGTTCCAGGTTCTTACAATCTTCCAGGAGACACAAATGCGCATGTGTGACCACAATAGGAGAAAATAGTAATAGGGAAATCTCAAAAGACGTGATCCACGATTTCTATAATTGTATAATATGTCATGTGGGCCACAAAAATCAGGAGAGCTCACTAATTCTGTATTTTTTATTCAAATTACTCATAGTTCCTCTATTTCAAATAACTTGGATAAAATACCCTAATAGGAATCTGTCCTGATAAGTATTTATTCAATCTTACTCCAAAGTTAAAATTATTGTTCTGGTAATAGGTTGGAAAAAATTGACTTTTTAAATGTTTGTGAATAAAAAGATATAGTCAAATCAAAATGAAATTCTTCCAGAATAGGGTTCCCCAGTAGAAAATTAGCTGATATCTGAAAGAGTTGTCTCTGAAATTGGTTATATAACTTAACTATATAGTTCGGCAGTACAAAACTATCCCTGATGTCATTTCTACCATTCAAAGTCAAATGATCTTCTAAATCTAGGTAGTAACTGAATTAACATTGTGGAGAATGCTTTATTGTTGTTGTTTTGGGTTATTTGTTTTGTTTTTAAATAAAATACTTCTTTTGTGAAACCTGACTCGTATATTGGTAGTTCAGTAGATCTTACATAAATATGCATATTTAAGTTTGAATTACAGTGAAATCCTTTTTGTGAGTAAACATTTTGCCATGTTCTTTAATTCTGAGTCAGTCCTTACGGTAGAAAGTAGCACAGGTGGGCAAGAACTGTCAAATATTCCAGCTAATCTGAGTGCACAGTTTCTATCATTATGCATTTATGTTCATCTAATGACGGTCAAAGATTTCCTTATGTGTTTCACTCTAATAATGTCCAAACATAATATTCCGTAATTTAATGAGAAATACTGGTACTACTTAAAAACAAAACAAAGAGGAGATCCCGGTGTTGGCACAAGACTCTGAAAGTGGTATTGATATGCAAATCAGTGCCAGGCACAAAGCGAAGTTTTTAGGCATAGGATCCTGAGTCTTCTCCATAACTTACTGGGGTGCCTTTAGGATGCATGTCTTAGAGCTAAAAAGGACTAATTCTTAAATAAGTGAGGTGACTTGCTAAAGCTTAACCGGCTAGTCAGTGGTGGACGTAAGTGGATATTAATTAATTAAATGGCTCAACAAACAATTAAGTGTCCACTAGGTGCCAGGCACTTTGCTAGAGAGAGAAGCGGCATTCATTCACGCACTCAGTGATCCTGAAGATGGGTTCAATCCACTGCCTCTCCGTGCCATTTTATGATCTCATTTGCTGCACGACACAACATAGAAACTAGATCAATTGCACTTGTCAAATCCAATTATTGTGATGACTTTTTAAGTGTTACTAATGATCACTTTTGGTTTCTGATCCTCAAAAAATATACTTGCCCATTATTTACATAATTTTTTACTTTAGGTTTAGTTCCCAAGCAAACACAAAATTGATGTTATGAAAAACAGTTCATTTTTTCATTTCATGGAATGGGATTCTTAAGTTTCTCTTTTCAGGATTACAGTTAGGCAGTACAAAAGCAGAATTTTGTAAGTAATTGGTCTAAATCATTACTACCAGGAAGGTGGCTTATAATACTGTAATGAAGCCACAAAGTAGAAGATGTTTACAAATGACATATCTGATACAGGGTCAGAATCCAAAATCTATAAAGTACGTACCAAACTCAACATCCCAAAAAACAAATAACCCAGTTAAGAAACAGGCAGAAGACATGAACAGACACCTTTCCAAAGAAGACATCAGGCTCACGACCAGACACATGAAAAGATGCTCTACATCACTCATCATCAGGGAAATACATATCAAGCCCATGATCAGATACCACCAGACGGCTCAGAATGTGTGTCAGAATGGGTGTTGGGGAGGCTGTGAAAAAGGGGAGCACGTGGACACTGCTGGTGGGAATGAAAACTGGTGCATCCGCTCTGAAGAACAGTATGGAAGTTCCTCAAGGGACTAACAATGGGACTACCCTACAATCCAGCAACTGCACTATTAGGTACTTACCCAGAGGAAACAAAAATACAGATTCCAAGAGGTACGTGCACCTCCAACATTTATAGCAGCATTATCAACAATAGCCAAAATATGGGGAAAGCCCAAGCGTCCACTGATTAATGAATAAAGAAGATATTCCATTGTATATGTATGTATTCAAATACAATATACATATATTACTCATCCATCAGAAAGAATGAGATCTTGCCATTTGCAATGATGTGAAAGGAGCTAGAATGTATTATTTTAAATGAAATAAGTCAATCAGAGAAAGACAAATACCATATGATTCCACTCATGTGGAATTTAAGAAACAAAACACATGAACATATGGGGAGTGGGGGAAAAGAGGAAAGAGGGAAACAAACTACAAGAGATTCTTAAAGCCAGGGAACAATCTATAGGTTGCTGGAGGGGAATGAGTGGGGGATGGGCTAGATGGGTGATGGCTGTTGAGGAGGGCACTTGTGTGAGCAGTGATGTTATATATTAAGTGATGTGTCACTGAATTCTTCTTCTGAAACCAATATCGCACTGTTAACTAAAATTTAATAAAAGAATTTTTTGAAAATAAAACAAGTATCCACAAACGCTAAGGTTTACAACATCAGCAACCAAGGAGAAGAGCTCAGCATGCAGATAGAGGCAGAGATAGAATTTGTTTTGCCAAAACAATGGGAAAACCTTTCACCAAGTGTCTGTAATACTAAACAAACATTTCCCTTCAATTGAAACGACTGCTCTTATCTGTCGCTATATTTTCTTCTTTCTAATAAATATAATCTTTCCCTGACTTTTTCCTGAAAAAGACTCAATAAATGAGCAATTTGAATAACATAGGGAAAAGCCTTGTTATTGACTTGAGACAAGAGATTAACATTTTTTTTAATTTGGTGAAATGTGAATCACTCTTTTTTAAATCTTTTTTAAGGTTTATTTATTTTTGAGAGAGAGAGAGAGAGACCAAGTGTAAGTGAGGGAGAGGCAGAGAGAGGGGAGACACAGAATCCGAAGCAGCTCCAGGCTCTGAGCTGTCAGCCCAGAGCCCGACACGGGGCTCAAACCCACGAACTGGGAGATCATAACCTGAGCTGCAGTCAGACGCTCAGTGACTGAGCCCCCCAGGCAGCCCCGAATCACTCTCTATTACGGCGAGGTTCCAGGTGGGCCTCGCCTCCTCCGCTCCTCCCCGGCTTTGCCCTTTCACTCGGAGGCGCCCCGGCTGAGCTAGCACAACCAGGCCACGGCAGCCACGTGTGGCTCTTCCTTCAGCACCATAGCAGGTACCTGTCCTCCTGGTTTCCCAAGTACAACACAAATAATAATAAAATTAACTTTAAAAACAAGTAGGAAGTATAAAGACAGAGAACCTAGTGACATTCATGGTGGGCCAGTCATGTACGTATGTGGAGATCTGAGCCTAGGTACGGTTTTGTAAGGCTCCTTACATTTTGATCAAATAATGTTTAACTTTGTGAATATGAACTTGTTAGCAAATGTTAGGCATGAATTATGTGTGTGTGTTCATTTTCAGGGAAGGTGTGTGTGTCTATAAAATAGACACTGTCAAGGGAGAACATTACCAGACATGCAAAATTTTGACTGTTGACATTTTAGGAAGCATGAATGACCTCTAGAGCAGCTGCAAGCCAATAGAAAGCTTCTGCTATTAAAACCAATGTATCCAGGGGCGCCTGGGCGGCTAGGTTGGTTACACATCTGACTCAGGCTCAGGTCATGATCTCACAGTCAGTGGGTTCGAGCCCCGCATCAGGCTCTGCGCTGACAGCTCAGAGCCTGGAGCCTGCTGCGGATTCTGTGTCTCCCTCTCCCTCCCTCTGCCCACCCCCCACTTGTGCTTGCACTCTCTCAAAAATAAATAAACGTTTAAAAAAGTAAGAAGGTTCTCTCTGTCTCTCTCTCTCTGCCCCTCCCCAACTTGCACTCTCTCTCTCTCTCTCTCAAAAAAAGGCTTAAAAAAGAAAAGAAAAGAAAGAAAACCAATGTATCCAAATCTGTTCTTTATGAAATATGTCCACAGAACTCTTGCAGAGATTTCACCCACAAACAACACGAGAAAAGTTGGGCTCTGTTACGAAACCGTCCACAACCTGGCCTTATGGTCACTCCCGCTCCTGGCCCCTTTACAACGGTGATGACTCAGGAATGTGCAGAAGTGAGTTTCTGTGCCAGCTCAGCCATCTGCTGCCGTCTCACAAATGGAATCACCGTCTAAAAGGAAAGTTTGTTTTGAGGTGCCATTCCCATATGCATACAATCCACAAACTGCTGTGCGTAACTGCGGTTCGGCACCGCACCAGCAAGCCTGCATCTTTGGGGAAGAGCATATTGCACAGCGTTTTCTGGAAAAGCTCCCGATATTAGATACATGTCACATTCGCATGGAAACATATGGTCGTCAATGCGCAATCGCCAATCATCTACGGACACTTTGCAATCAGAGGTTCCCTGTTTTACCTTCCTTTTATGAGTCAATTTTCACTTAGCGAATGATCACACTGGTGATTTGGAGGCATTATCTTAATTCCTAATGTAAATTTATTTTCAGCAGATGTGGTTCTGTGAAGAACAGAAAAGTAACGGACATCTTCTTGGTCATTAGCTGAAATTACGCCAGGCGGTGGGAAATTTTCGAAGGCAGAGCGGAGGGGCAGAACCAGGCTGGCCGTGGGGCACTGTCCTCGCCCGAAGGTGAGGGGAGGCCGTGGCCCTTGAGCGTTTTGAGCGTCAAGAGGAAAGTGGCGTCTCTGACTACCCCCTCCCCGGTGCCCAGACATACACCTCCCTGTCTTCCTCGGGGGAAGGAAGGAGGCAGCCTTTCTCCAGGGAAAACTGCTTCCGGGAATGGCAGGCTGAAGGAAAATAGCCAAAATCATGTCCTCCACAGTGGATGAGGCTGCAGGAAGTCTGAACACAGTGAATTCGCCTACAGTTAGCAAGTGAGTCTGCACTGGTTTGGGTTTGAGCAGTTGCTTAAACAAGAGAGAGACCGTAAGGATGTCACAGGCATCCATGGTAACCTGCCCTCATAAGTATCTCGAGTAGATGGTTCTCCTAAACTTTTAAACAGAAACACAAAAGAGGCCTGGGAAGGGAAATAATTTCCCAAGGACAAAACTGCAGTTCCACCGGGAACCAAGGGAACTATGCAGAAACCTCACTCATCGCTGCTTAGAGTCCCGAGTTCAAGATGATCTTCGGGCTCCAGGGCCTTCCATGCCAGACTTGGAGGGGGAAGGCCAAGCCCATCAAGACTCATCACACAACACAATTCTCCTCGTGGATCAGCTCCTTCTTCTCCTTGTCTGCGACTGAGAAAACAGATAAATCACTGCCCTTTCTTCCCAGCAGCCAAGCTGGTCATTTCCAGAATGACAGCAGATGTTGGCTACACACACACAGTTTCCTCGGTGGAGGCTTGAACTCTGCAGGCTCACTCCAAGCAAAAAAAAAGAAAAAAAGTTAAGAAAACCACAATGTGCTCCTGAGTGGGAGAAAACAAACTGATTATAGCAACAAGTATGTGTCCCTTCCAAGTAATGAGATGATGAGTCACCTTGCTGACTGCACGTTGTGGCTACTGGGTACATTCTAGGGTGGTTAAGAAAAGGGCTGATTGCTCATAATCCATGATGTAACTCTCCATTTACTGAGGGTTCGTTTAAGCTTGAGCAATCAAGTTTTGTGAAGTTATTTGCAGAGGGCTTATAAATCTTCTGTTGAGTTTCAAGGTTCAATATATTTCTGATGCATGCAATTATAAATGGTAACTTAGAGACACCACATTTTCTAGCTCTCTGGTGCTAGCAAATAATAATACAACTGATTTCTATATGTTGAATTTTATACGTAAAAAACTACAAATCTCTAAGGAACTTGTTTGACATAATTATATTGTTTTGGGCTTTCTACACAGGTATTTATATCAACTATGAATAGCAAAGTTGTATGTCATCCTATCCAACCATGATGCCTTTGTTCTTTTTCAGGCCTGATAATACTTTATTTGCTATTTATATTAGATATAGTTATGGTTTTTCTCTCAATCTTAATGGAAAACTGAATATTTTTGTCATATTTGTTACAGGTTTTTTAATAGATCCTTTTTATATTAAAAATTCTGAGTGCCTGGGTGGCTCGGTCAGTTAAGCATCTGACTCTTAATTTCCACGTAGGCCATGATCTCATGGTTGTGAGATCAAGCCCTGCATCGGGCTCAGTGCTGAGTGTGGAGCCTGCTTAAGATTCCCTGTCTCCCTCTTTCTCTGCCCCTCCTCGGTCCATGCTTGTGTGTGCGCTCTTTCTCTGTCTCCAAAACTAAACTAACCTAAACTAAATAAAAATAATAAAACAAAATAATTTTAAAAATTCTCTTTTGTTTCTAGTTTGATAAGTTTTTAGCCATAAATATACATTAAATCTTATTAAATGATTATTCACCATCCATAAGATCATATAGTTGTATTCTATTGTTAAAACGATGAATCACATTATTGATTAAATCATGTTAATACAAAAGTTTATCTGGAATTCAGACAATTGAGTCATATTTCATCCTTTATGTTTACTCTTAATTTGGTCTACTAGTATTCAAGAATTTTGTAACAATGGTCATAAATGAGACTCAGCTATAATATTCTTTTTCTTTATCAACCTTATTAACTTCAGTAACTAAGGGAGTCAGAATACCAGTTGCAGAGGGATGTCTCTTTCAGGATGGAAAGGACAGAGCTACCAGGCAAGGAATCGTGCCTGTTCCCGTCAGCCAGACTGGAAAACGTCCTGAGCGGTCTAGAGGGTATTGGGGGGAGCGCACACCAGGGACCCACCTCGGTAGCAGGAAACAGGAAGTCCTCCTGAAACCCAGTCCTGCCTAACAAATAAGCTCATGACCTGGAGAGTCAAACCATCCCCACGTAACACATCCATGTCCCTGAAGAAAGTTCAAAACATTTACAGAAAGACAAGAATAATATCCCACCATTTAACAACATATAAATGGCAATATCTAGCATTCAGTAAAAAGTTACCAGGCATTCAAAAAAACAGGAAAAGAAAACTCATGAGGGGGAAAAAAAACCAGACAACATAAACTGATCCAGACTGAGACAGGCAAAGACATTAAAAAAAAGATATTATAACTGTTCTCCATATGTTCAGTATTTGAGACACAGAACATGTTCAAAATGAAAAACAAGACAAAACAAAAAACCTAAATTCTGGAGCTGAAAATTACAATGTGTGAGATAAAAAGAGCAAAATATACTGGATAGAATTAAGGGCAGAAGAAAAGATGCACAAAATCTAAAGATATAGCTATAGGAACTCTCCAAAATAAAAGCTACAGGGATAAGAGGGAATCATAAAAAATAATAATAATAAAATAAAATAAACCAAACCAAAAGAGGGCAGACAAACAGGAAAAGAGTGGGTGGGGAAAGAAGAAACAAATATAAAATAGGGAAGTTTATTTTAACAAACGTCTGTGAAAGAAGGTCTCAAATCAATGGCATTTTAAAAAACATTTTTATTTATTTTTGAGAGAGAGAGAGACAGAGAGTGAGCAGAGAAGAGGCAGAAAGAGAGGGAGACACAAAATCTAAAGCAGGCTCCAGGCTTAGCTGTCAGCACAGAGCCTGACGTGGGGCTAGAACCCATGAACTGTGATATCATGACCTGAGCTGAAGTCGAATGCTCAACTGACTAAACCACCCAGGTGTCCCACAACAGCATTTTTTAAAATGAAAAGGTAAATACAGAAGAACAAATTAATCTAAAGTATTATATCAGAAATCAATGATATAAAACAGCCACTGGCAAACTTTTTCTGTAAAGGGCCAGATAATAAATATTTTTGTCTTTGTGAGTCTCGTAGGGTCCCTGTTGCATATTCTTTTTTGCAATCCTTTAAAATTTAAAAATCATTCATAGATATGAGGCCTTACAGAAGTGGGGCTAGATTTGTCTATAGGCTGTGATTTGTTCCACAAATAATACATAAAGCTGAAAAACAATAGAGGAAAAATCAGTAAAATAAAAAGCTGTCTCTTTGAGATCAATAAAATAGATAAACCTCTGGCCAGAGAGAAGACATAAATTCCAGCATCAGCAATGACAGGGGTGATACCACTATAGACGTGCAGATATTAAAAAGATAATAAAGAAATATTATGGTCAGCTTTATGTTAGCAAATTTGACAACTTAAATGAAATGAGCAAATTCCTTGGAAGTCTTCTAAAGCTAAGTCAAGAAGAAAGAAATAACCTGAGTGGATCTATTATAATTTAATGAAGAAATTGAATTAGTAGTTAAATCCTTCCAGTGAATTCTACTAAGCATTCAGAAAAAAAACAATATTGATTCTATACAAACTTTTCTAGAAAACTGGAAAGGAATGACTACTTCCCAACTCACTCAACGAAGCCATCATTGCTAGAGTTCTAAGACCGGATGAGAACGTTACAGACTACAGAGGAACATCCCTCATAAACACAAACACAAAAATAACAAACTATTCTCAAATAACAAACTATTCCCAAATGTTCAGAAATTAGAAATGAAACTGTTTAGAAATTCAACTAGATATATAGAGAAAGGATAATTTGACCCATTAGAGTTTATCCCAATAATGCAGGCTTGATTTTACATTTTAAAAAAATCACTCACTCTACTAACCATATTAACAAACTAAAAAGAAGTATAATCAAGATTATTTTAGTAGACATTAAAAAAAGCTTTTGACAAATATCTAATATCTACTTCTGATAAAAACTTCTCAGCAAACTAGTAAGAGATAGGAACTTCCTTAACCTAATAAAAGCATCTACAAGAAAGCCTACAGCATACTTAATGGTGACAGACTGAGGCTTTCTTCCTAAAAACAGGACCACCGTGAGGATGTCCTGACACTTCCGTTCAACACTGTATTGATGGCTTTAGCCAACGCAATAAGTCAAAATAAAGAAATTAAAGATATCCAGATTGGAAAGGGAAAAGAGAGGCGCCTGGGTGGCTCAGCCGGTTAAGTGTCCCACTTCGGCCCTGATCATGAACCCATGGTTCGTGAGTTCGAGCCCTACTGACAGCTCAGAGCTTGGCGCCTGCTTATTCTGTCGGATGGTCTGTCTGTCTGTGTCTCTCACTCTCTGCCCCTCCCCCATGCAAACTCTGTCTCTTTCTCTCTCTCTCTCTCTCTCAAAAATAAACAAACAAATAAATAAAACTAAACATTAAACAAATAAAACAACAGAGAGAAAAAATTTAAAAAGAAAGGAAAAAGAAAAAACATATGTTTATCAAACACTACATTCTCTGTAGCAAATCCTACGGAATCTACAAAAAGCTATTAGGAGAGAGTTAAGCCATGTTGAAACGTACAAGCACAATACACCAGAATAACTGTCTATACCATAAACAAACAGTTGGAGATTAAAATTTTAAAAATACCATTTCTGGTATTATTGAAAACTATGAAATACTTGAGAGGTGCCTAGGTGGCTCAGTTGGTTTAGCCTGGACTCCGGGTATCAGGGCAGGTCGTGAGCTCAGGGTCATGAAATCAAGCCCTACCTCAGGCTCTGCGCTGACAGCGTGGAGTTTGCTTGGGATTCTTTCTCTCCCTCTCTCTGCCCCTCACCTGCAAGTTTAAAAACTTAAAAGAAAATTAAAGACTTGAAATAAATGTGACAAAAGGTGGGAAAGACCAGTACACTGTAACAAATGAACAAAAAATTGCGGGGAGAAAATAAAGATGATTCAAACAAGTGGACAGGAGACCTAGTACGGGTAAGATGTCAGTTCTCCCCAGGTAGACCAAGAGACTCACTGCAATCCCAGTCTAAATCGCAGCAGCACAGATGGTTGGTTGACTTTAGAAAGTGAGAAAGTGAGTCTAAAAGTATGGCACTAGGAATGACCTAGAATATTTAAAGCAGAGGTAGAAAACTCACACCACTTAATCTCAAGAGTAACCAAGCTATAGTAATAAAACGGGTGTGTGTTAATGGTGTGGAGAGAGACAAACAGCTCAAGAGAACAGAAGAGTCCAGAAACAGACATAAGCATGGGGAACCAACTGATCTTGACAAACAAGCAATGGCAACCCAGTGTTTGTTTCCAGGATATCATGCTGAGGCACCTGGAAATCCATATGCAAAAGAGAACTTTGATTCCTATCTCATATCAAATACAAAAGTGACACACAATTGATCATGGTCCTAAATGTAAAAGTTAAAACTATACAATTTCTGAAGGAAAACAGAATAATATCTTTATGACCTTGGATTAAGAAAATATTCTGTCGCTATGGATCCAAAAGCGCAACACAAAAAATTATAAATTAATTACATCATTTTTAAAACTTTCTGCTTAATGGAAGCATTATTAACATAATGGCACATTACAGATTTGGATCAAACATTTGCACATGACAGATCTGATAAATGACTTAAGTGCAAAATAAATAAAGCACACTCAAAACTCATAAGAAAAAAATAAAAACTAGGTAAAAAATTTGATCACACACTGCATTAAAGAAAATGTGTCAATGGCAGATAGGTATATGAGAAGAGGGTCAATGCCATTATCTGTTGGGAAAATTCAAGATAAATTCCCAAAAAGAAACCACTACAGTAAATCAGGAATGGCTAAAATGAAGAAGTTGACCAAGTCAAGTGCAGACAAGAAGGTGAAACAAGCAGAACTCTCCTATGTCGCTATGATGTAAAATGTTACAAACACCCTAGAAGATAATTTCACAGTTTCTTAAAGATGAAAGCATACACTTAACCATATGATATGATCAGTTCACAGCTAGATAATTGCATCAACAACATGACCACACAAAGATTTGTATGTTGATATCCTTAGCAGGTTTATGTGTGTTGGTCAAAACCTGTAAACAACCCAAATGTCTACCAACAGGAAAATGGATAAAGAAACTGCAGTATGTTTATTCATGTAACAGAACACAACTCAGCAATAAAAAGGATGAAAATTGTAATAAACGCTATAAAATGGGTGAATCTCAAAATGATCATAGACAATGAAAAAATTCAGTCAAAATGGATATACCGTATGGCTCCATATAAAGAATATTCTAGAAGGTGCAATGTGATCTACAGTAGCAGAAGGCAAACCAGTGTTTGGGCCTGACTGCAGGTGGGGCAGTGGGAGGGCTGAGACAGGGCCTTCCAAGGGGCTGACGAGATTCGGGGGGTGATGGGTATTTTCATGGTCTTCACTGTAGTGAGAGTTTATTTTATACAAATTGTACCAAAGGAAAGTTGTTAAAAATGACATTTCTGTGGGATTTTTCTCCTCCTCCTCCTCCTCCTCCTCCTCGTCTTTCCCTAGTCATGATTATTGCCAGGCAGTAAAATCCACTAGAACGAAGTCCAAGTCGAGTGATTCTTTAAATTATGAAAGGACCAAGGACAACACATTGCTCATGGTTCCTATAGTCTTATAAATTTGCACAGAAAGTGAATTTTTATTAAACCAACTACATTTTGCCATTGTCTCCATGGTCTCTGTGGTGGGAGACAGTTTACATTTCAATTTTGATCTTGCGACATCAAAAGACTCAGGCAAACGCTAGCCACTGGCATGTTTCAGTGACTGCAATACCATTGCCAGAAGCCGGTCTGAAATGGACTAATTCAGGGGCCACCTAACCCATGTATTTCTAGGAAATAAAGTCTGCGGTGGTGATGTCCAGGGCTGGCCCACGGCTTTATTTCAAATGTAGTTGCTAAAAATGCAGTGGGAACATTCAAAAGACTTCAGTGTCATTAGGACCACATAGGTGATTTGATGTGGAGAAAGAATTAGCAAAAGTATCTTTAGTGTGGGTTTTCAGGCCTGGGAAAAGCTTCACTGATCACTAAATTTGCTAATTCTTTTTTTTTCTTTCCCTGCAGGATAAAAACAAATGAGAAAATCAAGGCATTTCTCCTACCACCTTCCAGCTGCACTTAACATTAGATGGCAAAGTTAGATCCTGGGCGTATGGTGAGTCACCCTCCTCAACGCTGGAGTGCTCTCTGTTAGAACACACCCGGTGGGTGGGACACAAGTGAAAGAGCAGTGGCAGCAGGTGACTCGACTTAGAGGTCGGGAAACAGGGCAACACAATTCAAGAGTATCGGAGCCTTGGACATTACAAACCGCAGATTCGTAGGATCTTCCTGGAGCACAAGTCCCAGTGGCTGTGATTGGATGGGGGTGTCTGAAAAAGCCCAGCCCTCAGATCAGCCCGCAGGTGGCACTGAGAAGCACGGGGACTCTGGGTAAGCAAGCCTTAGGCAGGCGCGACAGAAAGACGAGGTCGATCACAGGAAGCAGCCACAGCAGACAAGGTAGAAGTATTTCTAAGACAGAAAGGCCTCTTCCGGAAGCTTTCTTGACCTGTTAATCTTTTGCAACCTGCCCCAAAGCTAATGATCTCTCTTACTCCAAACTGCTATTTTAGGAAAAATAGTCTACAGGGTAAAGAGCCTGGTCAGGACAGTGCAGTATGGATCCCGGTACCCCCCTGATCCATGGACAACTGGGAAGAAGGAGATTCCTGTCGTAGTTACAGGTGGAAAGTGACATTGTCAACATGAAGGACGTGGCTAAATAGACAGGAAAAGTAGGTTAAAACACAATAGTCATATTGCTGTAAAAAATCATTTTCATCTCATGAATGCCTGATTATTTTCTTTCCCATTGCTCTTCTAAAATTAGTACTTGCTTAGTAATAGAAATATCAAGAAAGGACACAGGGGGTATTATAATTCTAGCAATTAAAAGCTATAGTCTCCTCATTTTCTAGGTTAGATTTCAGGTCTTGAAAGTGTAGACTTTTTTTCTCCCCAAATTTAAATGTCACCATAATGGCACAATTTAAACTTTAAGTAGATGAGATAACTAGATGAGGACTGAACACAGCATGCTCAATTTAAAATGTTTTCCTTTTTTTTTTTCCTAAGAAAAGAATAAAATTAAGCTTGCTCCATAATTTAAAATGCTCTATTTAATCCTTATTATTTTTAGTTTTATGTTGGGGGAGAAGAATTTTGACCTTTAGGCAGTTGTGCTCTGAAATTTCCTAGAGAACATCTTTTTACTCCTTAGATATGCCAGATGTTATTTGATTCTTTTCTGAATGCTGAAAAAGAGGGATTCTGGGTTTTGTTTGTTTGTTTTGGTTTGGGTTTGGTTTTTGCTTTTCCGTTGTTTTTTCTGGGTTTGGGATATTTTGATTAAAAAAAAACAGAAAAAGCAAAGGAACTGGCATTTTAATGACAACACAGAAACATGGTGATTTTTCAAATTAAAATGTTTGACAGCTTTAAGATTTAGCGACAATTAGAATGGAAAACAAACAAATAAACAAGCAAAACCACCAAAAACCAACACATTAAGTCCTCCCATTTAAAAGTATCTTTCATCATACATGAAATGTTCTCATCAGACACGTGGGCCTCTTGTCCAGGGCCTTTTGATGTCAGCTGTCAAACGACGTCATCCATCTTATGAGCTGGGAAAAAGCGCCCTTCACCACCGAGGAGAGTGAAATTTGTCAAGTTGATATGATTACAGTCTCACCTTACAAGTAAGCTTTGTATTTGGAGCAAATGATCAGGTATAAGAGAGAAGGAGAGAGTGAGAGAGAGAGAGAGAGAGAGAGAGACAGTGAGAGAGCGCACGAGCACACATGCACTTTGGACTAAACTATGTTCCCCGCAGATTCATACACTGAAGCCTTGAGCTCCTGTGTGATAGGACCTTTGAGGACTAATTAGTGTTCACGCTTGGTCGGTTGGTAGGGCCCTCATGGTGGAACACTGGCTCTGAAGAAGAGGAAGGAAAACAAGAGAGCCCATTCTCTCTCTGCCACAGGAGAACACACTTTCTGCAAGCCAGGAAGAGGACCCTCCCTAAGAACTGTCTGCCAGTGCCTTGACCTTGGCCTTCCAACCTCCCATTATGAGAAGTAAATGTCTGTTGCTCTAGCCAGCAAGCCTACTTAAGTAGAGGAACACAGACAGACAGACAGAGAAAAATGTTCTGGCCTATTTTCCATTGCCTGTTCCTTATTTGTAAAAACCCATATGAATTTTGCAAGAGTGATGTCAATAGAATGTGCACAGATTTGATACTCTGTCAAGTCAGGTTTAAGTTTTTCCACTACGGAAAATTACAGGGAAATTTATGGCAGTAATATGTCAAGAGTCCTATTTGGTCCTGTGCCTCCAATCACTGTGAGCAACAGTAGCCTAGTATCAGCATTGAACCTCAAGGCCACTGAAGACTCTAGGAGAGACGGCAGAAGACCAAGTAACAAATAAGGACCACATGAGCAAAGCTGCCAACTACAATCCCACCTGATAACGTGGGAAGCATTTAAATGAATTATGAAAAAGAAGGACTCTGTAACTCTCAAGTTTTCAACTGTGAATCACTCACATCCTATACTGTGTGTGATAAATGTTTCCAAGTGAAAAATCAAAAAAACATTTTGCCAAATAAATCTAGCAGTGTCCCAAAGGAAAGCATCAAGAGGATATTCATTTATAAAATGATAGTTCAGCTGATAAATTATGAAGCTTTAAAGAACATGCTGTTTCTTCTATTTGTCAACTTATAAGTTGACTCAATGGGTCCAAGCTTAATTTATGATAAATCAAAAATTCATCTCAAGAATGCACTTTTTCTTCCCTGCTCCACCACATAAAATGCATGATTTAAAAGCAGTGTGCTATAAATTTCATGTCTTAGCTATATGGAATGCATGACTCCAAATTTTATAATGCTTAGTTATCTGTCTTTAAGAAAGTAATAATGTAGCATTGAGATTTTCGGGGGGAAGGAGTTTAACTATCAGAAATAAGTACCACTTAACGTAACTTGCAGTATGATCCTATTTGAGATGAAATTAAATAAAAATAAAAACCAACCATACTCAAACCTTTCTCTATTTAGTCTTTCTTCCCTTCATGAAAAAAGAAAATTCTGTCAACTGAATTAGACTAAATTGGAGGATATTTTAAGTATTGGGAGAAAATAGTAAAAAGTCACAGATCCGTGCTTGAACAAGTACTCATGGAAATCAGGCACAGGGCTAACTCAGGGAAAACCTTATGCTGTGAAAAGTTCCCTTGCTTACAATTGGAGGGATTTTTCTACAAAAATGGTTTCCACTGAGTGGATGTAGCCCTAGTCAAGGAGTCCCCAAGCTGGTGTTCCATCCCTTTGGGCCCCCTATGCCCCCACACATCCACATCAGTGCCCTAGTGACATGGAACAAATATAGTGTGGAAAAACACAAAACAAAACAACATTGAAAGTCCTGTTATGTTGTTTTAATTTAATCTAGTTTCCTTGTTGAAGCTGAAATTCTGAGTTACCACTAAACTTATTTTTTTCTGTATAAATTGGGGGCGCCTGGGTTAAGCGGCCGACTTCGGCTCAGGTCATGATCTCACGGTTTGTGAGTTCAAGCCCCGCGTCGGGCTCTGTGCTGACAGCTCAGAGCCTGGAGCCTGTTTCAGATTCTGCGTCTCCTTCTCTCTCTGCCCTTCCCCTGCTCATGCTTTGTCTCTCTGTCTCTCAAAAATAAATAAATATTTTTTAAAAATTTTTAAATAAATAAATCAATATATCTTCACGGCAGTCTGTATTTAAATGTGCCTCCATTTTGTAGGTAGAGAATATACCTATTTGCGAATTCTGTGTATTCTTCCACACTGAGTCAGAGAAAACTTGACAGCACAGCGATAATTGCAATGGGCAGCCGCCTCTGGCATGTCTATGCCCACTTCTATGCTCTGTTGTTGCTGCTGCTGTTGACTTTATAAATAAGTGCAGGCACCGCTGTTCACTGTTCTCCGTGAGTTTAAAAACATTGTTTTAAAGACTATTTAAAATGCATATGTAGGGACGCCTGGGTGGCTCGCTCGGTTGAGCATCTGACTCTTGATTTCAGCTCAGGTCATGATCTCCTGGTTTGTGGGACGGAGCCCCACACTGGGATCCTCTCTCCCCTCTCTCTTTGCCTCTCCCCTGCTTTCTCTCTCTCAGAATAAATAAAATGGATATGTAATTTGCATGCACCTTTTAACATAATTATATACTACAAGATATCATGATACAGCATTATGTTGCTGTTCAGAAAGGGTCCTCTTGTCCTCCTGCCGGGCACGCCAGGACCCCTGGGTCCCTGCCTATTTCCTGCACAGGCCATTTCTCAAGGCTGGTTATGCACGTGGTAATCCTAGGAGATAGGGCGGTGTCTCCCCAGATAAAAGGCCTGCGCCCTGCTGGTTACATAAGCAGCAGGTGGCTCAGGGCTGTCTCAGCCCAGAAGCCTCAGTCCCAGCGGTGCAGATTCACTCCACGAGCAGTCCCCTCGCTGCCCCGGGACCTGGGTGCACTCGGCGCTGACGCAAGTCGATGGAGCAGCGAGTTGATACAGAGCGTTGCCTTTGGCCCAAAGAGCTGGTGTCTCCTGCCAACCTAGTGGTTTGCACATGATGTAAGACCAAATCCCAGTCTGACAACCCCGTATACGCAAACGCTCACAGCTGTGGCTCAAGAGTATGAATGACGGATGCTCTGTGTCTCCACGAGTGATCGCGATGAGCGCTCTGCTGACACGTCGCTCTGTGGCAAAAATATCAGAACGATTACTTCTATTATCTTCACCCCTGACTGCTGAACGGAGCTGCTTTTTAAGGCGAATTCCTGTGAGTTACCATAAGTTTCGTGATACAGAAACCTGCCTTTTCAAAGCAGACAAAAGAAATCCCAAACCTTTCCCTCTCGTGATGATAAGTGACCAGGATTTAAATGTTCCCAAATATTAAAAAGGCATTTACTGTGGCAAGTGGGGGACCAGAAGCAAAGGGGTTTCAAACATCAAAGGAGGCTCTCAAACAACTCTTTTATGTGAAGAAAGCCCCGCTCCCAGTCCCTTATCTTGAAAGCCCACATTGGTTCGAGAGGGCCCTTTAAAGGATGACCTTAACATGCCAGGAATCGGCCTTTCTGTAATGTGCTCTGAAATTTATACGAAAACAGGACTGCGTGCCTGCCGCACAGGGATACGAAGTGGGGCAGGAGGCAGGGGGAAAGGCCGGAATTCCAAAAACGAGCCAGAGTTCAAATATGAAGCCATGTGTGCAAAAAACAACAGCCACCAAACAAAAAGCCCTGGAGCAAACAGGAATGTGGTAGCTGGGTATCAATTTGCAGGACGCCATCTCGTGAGTTTACTGCATAAGGGAGCCATGCAAGGCATAAGGACGGCAAGTCCTGAGCCCCTTTTGGAAAATATAAATCTCTTTTCTTGGCCAATATGTGGAAAAGGATATTCACCGGCTGGAAACTGTCCCGACTTCCCAGTTTTCTACACTTTCCTAAACAGTTTATCTTTCAGAGGCACAGTTGTCTTTATTTTTGTTTTTCTCAATAATAAAACAAATGCACG
>NC_043706.1:139588290-139622085 GCF_006229205.1 Suricata suricatta
TGTCCCCAGATCTCGGGGAGGCGGCTCTCTCCCGCTTCCTCAGAGAGGTGTTCCCAGAGGTCCCGACAGTAGCCATCCTTTCTCGGTGCAGCCCTACCCCGTGCTCCTCACTCTCCGAAATCACCTTGTTCACGTATTTGTTCACATGACTAACGGCTCCCCTTGCTGCACACGAGCTCTTCGGTCTGGTGTTCTCCAATGTGTCCTTTATGAGAAAAGTGCCCGGCACAGAACGGGCTCAGGGGCATTTCCACAGGAGAGGTCCCCTGGAGAACTCTGTGGTCAAAGACGTGCGCACATGAAATGTTCATGGGCACCTTTTCCAAAAAGAGCTTTTATGACAATTTACATCCCTCCAATATTAGATAGGTGGCTCTTTCTCTTAAATGCAGTCAGTTTTCAATGCAAATCTAACAAATTAAAAAAAAAGATTTCATTTTTGTAATTATTACCGTGACTTCAAGAACCTTGAAGTTCACATCATTGCTGAAAATATTTCTATTTTCTTTTCCTTTGGCCATTAAGAAAAGAATCATTTTTATCTTCTTTTATTCTACAAGATCAGAAGGTTGTTTTATTTTATTTTATTTTTGGTTGGTTGGTTTAGGTCATAAATCTAAATCTATCTGGAATTGTTTTTGTCTGTGGTGTGATAAAGACTATTTTAAAGATGTCTAGGTCTATTTTTCTTTTTTTTTTCTTTTATAAATTTTTTTTAATGTTTATTTATTTTTGAGACAGAGAGAGACAGAGTGTGAGCAGGGGATGGGCAGAGAGAGGGAGACACAGAATCCAAAGCAGGCTGTCAGCACAGGGCCTGATGAGGGGCTGGCACCCACAAACTGAGGGTTCATGACCCGAGTCACAGTCAGACATGTAACCGACTGAGCCACCCAGGCGACCCTAGGTCTCTTTTGCTTATTAGAAAATGGTCTTAGTAGACATTTTAGAAAGTTTCAAAAGAGGCATGGCAAAGAAAATCAAAATCACCCAACACACTCATTGTTACTTATGTGATTTCTTTCAACTGTTTGTCCTACAAGTGTACATCCCCGGAAAGATTTATCCTTTCATATAGTTTATACACTTTCATGTGCTATTTTTTCCTGATGCTACAAAAGCTTCTTTTGTCAATATTTATTTTTTTAATGCTTTATTTATTTATTTATTTTTTGAAAGAGAGAGACAGAGGGAGAACACACGATGGTCAGAGAAAGAAGACGATAGAGGGTCCAAAGCAGGCTCCGCGCTGACAGCAGAGAGCCCGACGCCGGGTTTGAATTCATGAACCACAAGATCACGGCCTGAGCTGAAGTTGGACGCTTAACCAACTGAGCCACCCAGGGACCCCTTGTCAATATTTTTTAAATATATGATTTTGAATATGATTTTAATGGTGATAGTATTTTAATGTGTAAGCATATCATAATTGTATGTTTTAATAGTTCCTATTATGGTAGTTAATTCCTTTTTTTTAATATTAAAAAATAAGCCATCCATGACAACCCTCACTCATAAAATCTCCAGGACTGTTTCTGATTATATTCCCAGAACAGATTCCTAAATGTGGACTCAGTGAGAAAAGGAGCATAAATTATTTTACGGCTCTTTTCAGAGCTTTCCAAGATAGTCTATACTACGTTATCCATTTATCCCACCAGGTACCAGGCAAGATCCTATCAGGAGAAAAAACAAAACAAAACAAAACAAAAAAGCCATGCTAAGTATTTCTGTAAGAGTGCAGTACATATGAGAAATTGGTTATAAAAGTTTTGGAAGGCGGGGGTGCCTGCGTGGCTCAGCTGGTTGAGAGTCAGACTTCTGATTTCGGCTCAGGTCTGATTTCTGTCTCATGGTCGTGAGACAGAGCCCCACATCAGGCTCTGTGCTGAGCCTGGACTCTGCTCTCTCTCTCTCTCCCCACTCCTCACTGCCTCTCTTCCTCCTCTCTCTCAATAAGTAAATAAATGCTTTTTTAAAATTTTTATTTATTTTTGATACAGAGCATGAGAGGGGGAGAAGCACAGAGAGAAGGAGACACAGAATCTGAAGCAGGCTCCAGGCTCTGAGCCAGTTGTCAGCACAGAGCCCGATGCGGGGCTCGAACCCAGGAACGTGAGATCTGACCTGAGCCGAAGTCGGAGCCTTAACCAACTGAGCCACCCGGGCGCCCCAATGCTTTTTTAAGGGTTGGAAGGACGGCCAAGAAAAAGATGAGCAGGGCGGAGGTTGAAGAAACAGCTCCCATCCTCAGCACTCTGGGATCTCCAGGGAATCAGTAGTTCTGTCCGATTCACGAGTGCCCTGAGGATGTGCTGGTGCACTGGGTGCCACCGAGACTGGTGAGGGAGCACCAAGGCTCTGCCATCCAGCCATGGAGGAGCAGAGAAGGACCACAGACACTGGCAGAAGCAGGAGGGAGCTGGAAGAGAGACGCAGGGCGGGGTGAGGAGAGAGAAAATGACAGTGTTCTTCTCGCTCACCTTTCCATTTACTGGAAGGAAGTAACGGGAACCAGCTGGCAAGGGAATCTGGGAAATGCAGTTGGCCACCACCAAGCCAAGGGTGACAGAGCACAAAAGGGCCAAGCGTGGGTGGGGCTATGGGAAGCGTGTCCCCAGCACACCGGAAAGTGTACCGAGTTATATTTGGGTGTTTACTCAGCTCAAGTGTATGCAGAAGCAAAACTGGACTTTTAGGATTAAAGAACGCTTTCCCAGAGCCATCCGGAGAGTTAAGGATGTTGCGGCGCCTACGTGAACAGAGACCAGACGGCCTTCTATTGCTCTGCTACTTCTCGTGGTAGCTGCAAACCAGGAATTTACACGTGCCATTGTGATCAGGAATGACGGTGACTTCTAAAACACAAGCCCGTTTGAAAACATTAAAGGTCAAAGAGCTAGTTTATCTTACTCTTTTTTTTCCTCTGCAGGACTTCTGTAACAGTATTTCACATATCTCACGTTTCTGCCCAGTGCCAGGAAAGAGCAAGCAAGTGCAAGGTGACTTCTGCCTGAAATTGTTACATCTCACAAACAGCACGTCAGAAAAGCAGCCAAAGTACTTCCTCTTAACACAAAGGCCAGAAGCTGCCAGCTTATCGCCCACCCTTCACTTTTCAATGCTCGTCACTTTCTCCAACTGAAAACACTGTTAACGGCACCGACCACATGACTTTTCTCAGCGATATTAAAAGCCAATCCTGCTCCTGTTAGCCTACTTATAACACTAGCCTCCTCCTATCAGAGGTCAGCACAATCGCTTCACCACCAAAAAGAAAGCATCAGCATGAGATTCTTCTTTAGCACAGACACCAGCAATGGGAATGATTTCTTATCTACCCCATCCACATTTTACGGGATTTATTCCATTTCTTTGACTTCCACAAAAGCTTAAACCTTCATTGGAGTAAGCTTTCTGGTTGCAAAGGTAATTTTTAGTAGGTCAAATCAACCTATAATGGTTACATTTATATTTTCGTGTAGCTTAAAAACTAATTTTAATACACATACAAAATAGAAACACAACACAAATCACTTTTTGGATTAAGATTTTGTGTTGATACATTTGTATTTAATTGGCAAATCCCATTTAATTATGTCTGGGGTCGAGAGAACACACTGCAAAGACAGTTTTAGAAAGTGAAAAGCTCTAGGTGATCCCTCTCCTGTAGGAAATTCTGGAATACACAGGAAATATGAAATATTCTCTGCTTGAGCAGATTTTCTGGATGATGAAGAGCTATAAGTACCATAAATTGACCTTAAATATCAGGTGTTACTTTTATACAATCTACTACCTTCTTAAAATATTAGGATCACTTGCCAATCAATGTGGGCAATTTAATTATACCCATTCCACAAAAATGTTAGCCATTTGTATAGTTCAGCATCTAATAAAACCAGTTAAATTAAGGGTCTTATGCATTCACTGAGAAAAAATAGTAAATATGTGTGTTTCACATTAAAACTGGCCATCTATTGAGTATGGAATTTAAATGTATTTCAAGTCTTCTCCACCTCCAGAGCCTCAGGATAGAGATTAGAGATCAGTGACAGACATCAATGTTCAGGAATTGGGAAGCCCACAACAGGAAGGTTAATGATATGTAAGTAAACTCCCCTCTCTTCCATAGTAACTGAAAAATAACCTCTCTCCTCCTAGAAAGGCTGCCTGTATTTTGCACTGAAAGCTCAGTTGATGGGCAGAACTTGAGACACGAAGTTAACCAACCTCGGAAGGTCCCTTTCCCAGATCTCATTGCTGTATCGGAAAATGCATGTCCCCGTTGTTTAGGTCATTTGTTCTGGGGACTTTATTTATTTACTTATTTATTTTTAAATAGTTTATTGTCAAATTGGTTTCCACACAACACCCAGTGCTCTTCCCCACAAGTGCCCTCCTCCATCACCACCACCTCTTTTCCCTCCTCCCCCTTCCCCTTCAATCCTCAGTTCGTTTTCAGTATTCAATAGTCTCTCAAGTTTTGCATCCCTCTCTCTCCCCAACTCTCTTTCCCCCTTCCCCTCCCCCTGGTCCTCCATTAGGTTTCTCCTGTTCTCCTGTTAGACCTATGAGGGCAAACATATGGTATCTGTCCTTCTCCACTTGACTTATTTTGCTTAGCATGACACCCTCGAGGTCCATCCACTTTGCTACAAATGGCCAGATTTCATTCTTCCTCATTGCCATGTAGTACTCCATTGTGTATAGATAAACCACATCTTCTTGATCCATTCATCAGGTGATGGACATTTAGGCTTTTTCCATGTTTTGGCTATTGTTGACAGTGCTGCTGTGAACATTGGGGTGCATGTGCTCCTATGCATCAGCATTTCTGTATCCCTTGGGTAAATCCCTAGCAGGGCTATTGCTGGGTCATAGGGGAGTTCTACTGATAGTTTTTTGAGGGACCTCCACACTGTTTTCCAGAGCGGCTGCACCAGTTTACATTCTCATGTTCTGGGGACTTTGAACTGAAACCTTCCTAATCAGGTAACCTCCTACTTGAGATTCACAATAAATAAATATGGCCAGAGCCTCTTTTTATCATCAAATGACCACCTACTCTTTTGGGGGAGTTTAATATTTACAACATGCATGATTTTTTTTCTATTAAGAAGGTTTTTCTCTCCACAAAAAAAAAAAAAAACATTTAACAGCAAATTTCAGTGGAATTGGAACATTTTGTCTTTATTTCTTTCCTTTCTGACATGATCTTCAGGTCTTGACTGAATCTCCTCTTCGCATGCTTGGTTTCTGTTTTTGTTTGTTTCATTTATTTATTTATTTTTTATTTGTTGTTCATTTGTTTTACTGCTGTCAGGAATGATGTTTCATGACAAGGTAAGTTCAGTTGACATATTTGGATGCTGCCTCTTCTAGAGATGTATCTTGTTGACCTTTGCAAATTCAAGTTGTTGTTTTGAAGTAAGATTAAAAATTGGGGTAGTACTTACATATAAATATAACTAAAAGAAAATGCTAAGAACACAGGATTAGCAAACTAGACATTTAAAAAATATCCATCTTCATTTCATAATTTTGTTGGCTTGAGGTCTAGGGGACAATTTCAGTCTCCTAAACTACATTTCACTACAAGACAGAAAGCGCTGAAAGGTGGTATTTACTATTTCCACATTGATATAACGGTTACTGTAATTTTTTTTTGAGGACAGGGGAGAAGCAGGTGAATTCAGATTTCATCCAGAAATAGGAATGTAAAAGGGAAAGGTAGTATCAAAGCCAAAGTAAAATTTGCTTTTACTTATTCTATATGGCATTTCTCTCTCCAACCTATCAAAGCACTATAAATGAATATAATTATAGCAACTAATTGAGTTATCAGCATCTCCAGAATAGATGTTACGTGTTTTGGCATACTAATGGCAGCTAGTTGGGATATTAGTAGTTCACAAAGAGTCCTATAGGACTTCTTGTGTCTGGAAAAAACCATTTAGTGAATGATACTGAAAACCAACAGCTTGGCTCCTGGGTGTTATTGAGCAAATGGTTCTGAGGATGGAACACGGCCACTCTGAACTTACGAGCCTAATGGGTACTTTTGTACACAGGCTTCTTGGCCAGACCACTAATTCTTTTGGCCCTAACAGCCATGACTAGTTAGTTATCAGACATCAGGACCCAGGTCAACACCAGATCAACACACATGGCCACCCGGGGAAGGGGAGTGATTTCAGGCTTAGGGCGGGTAATAACTTGGTGTGCTTTCAACCCATTTGCTCAACATTTGTTCCTGGGAGAGACACAGCACTTCCTGGGGACAGTTCAGAGAAGAAGGGACACTGCTAAGCGCTCCGGTGTGATTACAAGCAGTTCAGCTCTGGGCCCAAACCCAAATGCTCATTCGACAAACTAACGCCCCGCAGGGTACTGGGAACCTTCCTCTTTAGAAAGCAGTTTGGTCACCAGGTGCTGTTAATCATGCATGTCCCTTGGTGACTCAGCCCACTTCGTGCAGCTTTGTGGCTCCTGCCTGCCAGCTCATTCAGGACTGTCCCTGCAAGGAGCTATCGCAGCCAAATTCTGGCACCGGAAAGGTGGGATCTGAATCCTGGCTCTCTCCCTTACTGATGCGACGACCCGTACAACTCACTGAGCTCTCTGACCTCCGTTTCCTCACTTGCAAAAGATGAGAACAGTAAGATTCCTTGCCTCCTAGGTTGCCGGGCAGACCAGACAAACGGACGCAGCTGACGTGTTTCCTGGCATGCAGTAAGCATCGAGTTAAACGGAGCTGTTAGGATTTGTAGCGCTCATCCCGCGGCTGTACTTTGCACCCGCGTGAGCGGCCTCACCTTTGTATCTGCTCTGCCCATCATGTCTCGTTCCCGTTCTGTGCTGCCAACAGGGGAGGGGACAGAGCTTCGGCCTGTCATTACAGCGTGCTCACTTTCCCTTCTTACAGGCAATCCCTTCCCCCTTCCTCAAACATGGCTGCTCTACCGGCTCTTGAAACGCCCCCTTTTGAAACAGGTGAGCCTCTGGGGTGGAGGCATGAGCAAGGCACGGTTGACGCTGTGGGGACTATCTTGTCCCAGCGCCTTCCTGACGGGCCTTTTCCTGGTGCGGATCAAGCTCTTCAAGGGTAGTGATGCTGTCAGATACCCCAGCCCCCGCCTCCTGCGCCTGGGAACACGCTGGAACATTCTGCGTTCTTCTGGCTGTCCTCGTGAAGGACATGCTGGTTTCCCACATTTGTTGTCTTCTCTTCTGTCCTTCAGTTTACTGACCTAGCATGGCGAGGAGAAGAAAACTGGATGGCAGATTTCACATCGTTTTGTGGCCAGTGAGAATCGGGGGCTAAAGATCTGGCTGCTGCCAGAGCCAAGTGGCTATGACACCGCACGCGGTTCATTATTTCTTAATTTCCTATTTGCATGTGAGCCTCTAGGACAGAGACATCAGTAAACATCGAGACATTTGTCCCTGTAGACTCTGGGACCCTTGTTTACTGAGTGCCCACTGCGTTCCCTTGATCGAGAGGCGTTCACTCACATATGTTACACACTGAATCCTCACAACTCTGTCAAATGGCTATTATTATCTCCGTTGATAAGAATGCAAATCACGTTCAAAGAGGTTTTCAAAGGAGAATTGGAAATCTGGTCCGGCTGACCCTAAAGCTCATGATTTTTCTTTCATCACACTGTTTTCAAGGATAATTTTAGAAAAAAGCAAGAAATCTGAGCTGCAAAAAAACTATGTGAACCCAAAGATTCCCTCGGTATGCTGATTTTGTTTATTTGATGGCTCCCTATTACAGGAGTAGGAAATTATCCCTACGACATGAGATACTTCTATCGGAAGTCCCCCCACACGTGTGTGCGTTTTGGGGGGATGATGGACCAGTGCTCACAGATCCAGAGAGACAGGTGCAGTCAGAAGAGAGTATGATCGGCTCGGACACGGCCAGCAGAGAGTATGTTCCCGAGTGACAGCTGATGAGACTTCGACAGTATATTTTGAAATAACAGGGCAACATTTTTGAAATAACAGTATAATTTGAAAATTAATCATTCAACTTATCGAACCATGTGTAAGTAGTGATATGATAGCTACTTTAATTTATAATTTCATTGCAAGATTAGTTTTCTTTTGAGAAAACGTTGGGGAGCCAAATATACATTTAGCCATTTGAAGTTTACCACATACTGGCTAGAAAGTAGCCAGTGTATGTGTGTGTGTGTGTGTGTGTGTGTCTGTGTGTGTGCGCGCGCCTGTTGGTTGAGTAAATAGACTGTGGCTCTCAGACAATCCATATCCTAGTTTTGTGTCAATAAATAGCGCTTTCATTTTAGGGGTGCCTGGGTGGCTCAGTCGGTTAAGTGTCCAACTTCAGCTCAGGTCATGATTTCATGTTCATGGTTGGGCTTTGTGCTGACAGCTCAGAGCCTGGAGCCTGCTTCAAATTCTGTGTCTCCCTGTCTCTCTGCTCCTCTCCCACTCTCTCTCTCACTCTGGCTCTCTCTCAAAAACAAATATAAATAAATAAATAAATAAATAAATAAATAAATAAATAAATAAATAGCATTTTTTTGACCTTTCTTATTTGATATCACTGACCTCCTCTTAAACAACTTACCAGAATCTCAATTACTCTTTTTTCTCTAATTGGAAATTGTTTTTGTTTTTTTTCATTTGTGAACTTAAAGGGTAAAATGTATGGGGTGCCTGAGTGGCTCAGTTGGTTAAGCATCCAACTTCAGCTCAGGTCATAATCTTGCGATTTGTGGGTTTGAGCCCCATGTTGGGCTCTGTGCTGACAGCTCAGAGCCTGGAGCCTGCATCAGATTCTGTGTCTCTGCTCTCTCTGCCCCTCCCCTGCTCACACTCTCCCTCCCCCTAAAGTAAATACACATTAAAATTATTTTTTATATTTAAAAAAAAGCTAAAATGTGTAATAGTTGTATGTCATAAAGTAGGAAATATTGTTGGGATTTAAAAAGGGAGGTGGAGGAGATTAGGAAAGACTGAAGCCAGCCTATCTAGGCAAAACTGCCTTTATAGGAAACGCCTACAGAGGTTTAATACTTTTGTTACAGATCCTTTTGTCCTGGTGACGCAGGAGCAAGGTCATCTAAAGAAAATCGTCCCATTTCGCCATCACAGACCCTCGAGGCCGAGCAGAGGTGGTAACCTGAAGCGGAACCACTAGAGTGGCTCAAGCGACAAAGGGTTCAAACGAGCCACTTGGGCGAGTTGTGCGGGTGTGGGGGAGCTGGGGGGGGCGGGGTACGGAGGCCCCCTTATCCACTTGCACCTGGTGTTGACTACTTCTCTGAGTGCCGGGGACCCACCGTGACGTGGCTTAACAAGCACGTTCCGCACACTGCGCAGAATGATTTGTTTTATTCTCTAGTAAGGAGTTGTCTGTCCAAGAACACAAGGTGCCGGCCCCACAGCACCACAGAATGATCTGTCACAAATGTTTTCTCCTCTGGTGCGGGCACATACATTTCTCAGGAAGCAGTGAAAATGCAAGAAATGGAGCACTCGGTGCGTACAAAATGGTTTTGAAAAAATTTTAGTATAAGAATTGAAAATCTGATACATTATAGACCTTCTACACTCTCTCTCTCTCTCTCCTCTCACATATAGACATATAACATATACACATGTAAATATAATTTTGTAAATTATTTTGGGTGGACACAAACTCAAATTTCAGCTCCGGTCTCTAACCCCACATTAGGAGTCTGCACTCTGTCCCTGTGTGTCTGGAAATTTGAACTTATGTTCAGAGCTCCAATGACATGTCCTCCGGCAAACCTTCACGGCGACTCCAGCCCCACCTGGGAGCTTCCAGAACCTCCCCTTCAAACTTCCACTTAAGCGTAGCAAAACATATTGAAATGTTTTGTTACTTGGTTGGCTAGATTCTGTCTCACTCGTTTTTCTACTGTTTATGCTCAGCACACATAGAAGCATATGGAAGCACCTACTGAATGAGGCAACGGCCATGAAAATTTGTCTGTAAAAAATAAATACAATCCTTGGGCTAACAAAGGAATTCTGTTTTTCCTAATGACTCTGCCTACCCTGAAATATGCTGGACTTAGCCATAAAAGAGGTTGGATCCGTTAAATGCAACCTACACACAAGGAAGCAAGGAAGAAACATTAGAGAGGCAAGTTGTGTTACAAGCACCCAAATGGTCACACACGTGCACACAGACGCTCACAGCGGGGAGCCCCAGAATGGCTGTCACCGTCCCTGCCACATGCACGCCTCCACCCTCTTAAAAAGCCTCGTGGGCACCTCTGCTGTACAGTTGGCCATTCTTCGTACACAGGACCCCACTCTCCTTATCACACTGGTTAGACTAAGTCATCACCTGGGCCAAAGGCAGCCTGGGACTAAGGCCCCTCGGTGGGTCCTTCACAGAGGACAGCCACGATGCCAGAGAGTCCAGGCTTCACTCGGACAGTCTGAATGCTAAATGTTTGAACACATTAGACAAGTGAAGTCGTGCAAACACTAAGACATGGACAGAGGAAGAGCAAGAGGGACAGAGAGAGAACAGAGAGGGATAGGCCATGAGGTAAGAGAGAAGAGGAAGAAAATGGAAGGTGAGCCAAAGGCAGGCAGGGGTCCAGACACTAACGTAGAGAAGCTGATCACCCCGGTCATGAGCGAGATGGAGAACCCACTTCTGGAAGGAGCCACTAAAGCTAAATGGGTCCAAAATAGTGAAAAATAAGGTTCCTGCCGTACATACATTCTAGCAGAAAGTGAGCAGGGGGAGCGTGATTTCTTCTTCCTCATTTTCTTGGGCACCCATACTGTGAACCATCTCCCCTCCAAGGCATTAAAGTGCATTTCTGCTCCTTGTACCTTATAACAAACTCTCAAATCCAAGTTTGCATAATAGTAAGCTAGAAGAGCTTTTTGAAGTTGTGATGAACTTGGAAGACATGTCCAAGTTCTGGACGATTAGGGATGATTGGGTGGTCACTACAGGAGACCACAGGCTCCAGAAGACTGTGGCTTCTACCCCAGGAAGTGGATATTCCTTGCTCCCCACATGAGGGTCCTGATGTGGGCCCCTCCCAGGACCTCCTTCCTCAGCGTCTCTGGGTGCAAACTGAAATTCTCTTCAGGTCTAGTTGAAACTCTCTCAGTCATGCTCAGACGCCTCAAAGGCACATAAATCATATTCTAACATTTATGCTGGTAAACCAGACAGTGGTATCAGGGGGGGGGTTGGGGGGATGAAGAAGAGCTAGTCAACCAGAAGATTCCTAAATCCCCATGCGTATTGGATTTGGCCTCTGTATTTTCATATTTATTGGTTATTAATACTCCAAACTACGTGGACTTGTATGAGGCAATGTGGAATTTCAAGGGAAAGCTAGACAGTTTGTGGGCAAGGAGTGGGGGAAGGGTTCACTGGATGGGAAGCATCAAATATTTGGAAAAACAAACAAAAAAACAAACAAAGAACAAGGAAACCCCCAGTATCTCCAGGCCAGAGTATGGTTATCACCTTGTCTCCTTTGGGTAAAATTCATTCCTTTCTTCATCTGCACACATGTGGCACCTTCAAATGGAATATTTTCTACATCATACAATCAAGCTGTATTTATAAACCTAAGCTGAGAGAAAGTAACAGATGATCTACCTGTCAGTTTTTGTTTGTTTGTTTGTTCGCTCATTTTTGCTTTTCCTATTTGTGGACTAAACCGACAGAAAAGAGACAGAAATTAGAAGCAGAAAAAGGAATGTGCTGAAATGAATCCACAGGCCACTTTTGAATGAAACGATCCATTTGGTTGGCCAGGACACCTTTCTCTGTCTCTCATTCTTCCTGGGTTTGATTATCAGACTCATCCAAGCCAGTGGGGGAGTGGGAGAACAATGATCCATGAGGAGACCTTGTTCAGCTTAGCAGCAGCTCAAGAATGAGCCTCTTCGTGTATTTTCCATGAGGCGGACCTCTACGGGCCTGGACACCTCCAAGCCACAGGGGCGCGTGTGCAGCAAGAGCCAAGAACATCAAGAAGTAATTTCCCCTCCCTCTTAACCTAGCTCATTTTAAGACATGATGATCCAAGCTTTCATCTGCCATAATTAGTCTCATATTTTCAGGATAAGTAAGTGAGGCTGGCTATCAGGTGCCCATGCACAAAGGTATTCGCATGGTCTTCCTTAGACCTGGCAGGCTCAAAACCTATCAAAGGAGCTTAGCTTGAGTTCAAGAAGAAACAGAACATGCTGAAGGAAGGCCTGCCTGACATAAGCCTGTAGCTACTCAAGAATATGAGGCAGCCCGTATCCCACACTTGGAGGAGCCTCTTGGGGTCACTCTTAGCTCCTCAGAACTGCTCACAGATAAGAGCTTGAAGGACGCTCCGTGCTCAGCTGTCTCTGTAAGGCCACCTCACAGGAACTCAGAGGAAACGCCATTCCCCCATGGGAGCCTGGCACTAGGGAGAGAGGCGGGCCTCACGTAACGACCCACATTTCAAGTAACCAGCAAAACGCTAACGAGGCATCCATTCAAGCGATCTAAATAAATCATAGCCCTCTGCGCTGTGCTCCGCTCTCTCCTGGCGCATTTCAAGCCAGCTAGATGTCTCTCAGAAGTCTGAATGCGGGCGAGGGGCTGTCCTTTGGGCCATATTTGGCCTCGTTTCGCCTGACCACGTGGTGTTTAAAAAAAACTATAAATTTGAAAGGCATTCTATGGGCAAGCTCTGAAGACAGCTGGCACCACCACTTCCAAAGTTTCTTATCACTGCATGATTCATAAAATTCTGCACCCCAGATGGCTCCTATAACCGTGAGCAGGAGTCCGCAATTCATCTCGCTTTCCAAAGGCCCTGAGCTAGGGATTGGACGCTTACCTGTACTCAGCAATCCCATTCCCTGCTTGCTGTGCGCTTTCAGGAGATTATAGGGGGGCAGGGAAGGGTATTTGGTGTGACTTCTTCTCTACCCCTCAAAGCTAAATAAATACTAATTCAACTCTCTTACTTACTTTGAGTCCCAAAATAAATCTTCCAGTCGGGGTCAGGCTAATGCCTTTAACTCTCCTCTCCAAGGCCATCCTGATCCTTGTCCTCCTCCTCCCCCCCCCCCCCCCCCCCCCCCCCCCCCCCCCCCCCCCCCCCCCCCCCCCCCCCCCCCCCCCCCCCCCCCCCCCCCCCCCCCCCCCCCCCCCACCGTCCAGCCTGCTGGGCTCACAGCTCCCCTCCAGGGCTCTGAGGACCGGCGCTCGGCAGGTGCCTTGTGCCTCCTGGCAGGGACGCACACTGCCTCCCGTTACCATCGCGGCCACGCAGCATGAGGAGGTAATGAATTTTCAGCCACTTAAAAAAAAAAACCCAAACATGCTTGTGTAAAGAAAAGGAAGCTTCTGGATTCCATATAGTATCCTTGTCTGATATCTGCTCTTTATCTCAAAAACACTTCTTCTGAGGCTGCCAGACCCTCAGATGAACATGCCCGAGCAGAGAAGCTTGGTTCTGAGGGGAACCTGCTGTTTCAGTCCGAGAGACAACGTCTGAGCTTTAATTTAAACAGAAACCCTGCAGGCCTCACGTGTGCAGGCTGCCGCCAGAGCAATTCAATATCCAGAGATAAGTGGCGCATAAGATACCTACGTACTCGGACGCAACATCTTTTAAAAGTACGTTGCCGTCTGCGCCTGGGCGGCTCAGTCGGTGAAGCATCCGACTTCGGCTCAGGTCATGACTCACGGTTCATGGGTTTCAGGCCCGCGTCGGCCTCTGTGCGGACAGCTCAGAGCCTGGAGTCTGTTTCAGATTCTGTATCTCCCTCTCTCTCTGACCCTCCCCCACTGGTGCCCAGTCTCTCTCAAAAATGAATAAACACTAAAAACAATTTAAAATCATGTTGTCATATTCTGCACCTTATCGGCTGTGCTCAATTTTATTATTTCATCTAATACAATATGTAATTTGGCCTGTTGTGTAGTAAATAGTGAAATAAATGCTTGTGTGGCTTGTTAGAGCAAGTAAATTCAAAAGAAGGGACAATGATAACATTATAATATGACATGTCATCAGTTTATAGAAGAAATTTCTCTAAGGAGTGCAATGTTCTGAATACAGGTGTATCCGTATTATCTGATAGAGAAAAGCAAATATTCATTACTGACTTAGGGAAAATAGGTATATCCTTGTAAGAGGTTAAAGACACAGACCAGCAAAATAAGCCTCAGGGATAGAACAATCGCCGTCCCCATCCCCTGTCTTCATGTAGGCCAACCTCCCCCCTGCACCCCTCACCCCTGCCCCTACCCCACACACATTTCTCCTCAGACATACTCTTGGGCCCCGCCCACTCTTCCAACGTCCCTTTACAGCTCCCACCCCGTGTCTCCACCTTCCTGTCTTCCCCACACTCTCCTCTCCGACCGACCACCTCAGCTATGACCGCATCTGCTTGGTCAAACGCTTGAGCTTGACCATCTCCTGAGCCGGACCTTCTCTCCCTTCGCACTGACTCCCTCACACTCCTGGAGGTCACAGCGGCCCCCTTCTTTGTCCCCCTCCCTCCACTCTCTCCTTCCGTTTCAGTCTCCTCTTTCACGTTGAGGGGTCCACCCCACAGCCGGGAGCAGGAAGGTCCCATCGACAAGGCTGCATCACCTGCGAAGCTCGGGTCTCTCACCCTGGCACTCAGGGCCCTCAGGACCTGCTCCCACGCTTACTGCTTTCTATTCTCCAGGGCAGGTGGCGCTCCTGTCACTAAAACTGTTTCCAAATAACCAGTCTGTTTTGCCCCCAAACACAACAAGAGCAGTAACTGCGGAGTTACACACCCGGTGGAATCCTGCCTCTACCGCTCGCCAGATGTGCACCTTAGGGAACAAACGTCCCTGAGCCTCGGTTCGCTCTGCTGCAAATAAGGATTGTAAAATCTCCCAAGCAGCATCGCCTTCAGGTGTCAGTAAGAGAGCACTGTCACCCTCCGTGAACCAGCCAGGCATTTATCACATAAGGAAGTCAGGGAAGAGCTGACGAGTCTGTGTCACCGCACGCCACACCCGCACAAGTCTCCTTTCTCAGAGTCGCTGCAACATCCACGCCTGAGCCCTGGCTGCCGGGACTTTGAGGAGCGGCAGGTGTATGGCTCTTCCCCGTCCTTCCTGGTTCTGGAGAAGCCCGTGGCGCCTCCCTCCCGAGCCGGGAGCGTCAGCACCTTTGATTCCCTGCCGCTGAGTCCCCTCAGCCTTCCCCAGCCTGGCTCACTCCACTTCTTTTGAGAGACAATGTCTGGGCATTGCCTCCTTTAGGGAATATGTCCTCCTGTTTTCTGTTGTTCTCACTTCCTACCCCCGCCCCCACCCATCCTCAGAGCAGGCAGCAGGAAATGGCAATGACCCTCCTGTTCAACTGTATATTTCTGTAACTGTTGCTGTCCTCTTTCCTCTCAATGTAAAAAAAAAACTTCTTCACAATTTCTCCCATGTCTTAATTTTCCTCACTCAATTCCCATTTTTTAGATTAACCGGCAGCTGCTATTACCTTACACTCTCCGTAAGTGCTACTTTTAGTAAGCAATTCACTACTACCTCTAAAGTGAACTTTCCTGTAACACAATTACACCCACTTATCCACCCAGTATAATTACAGCGACTTAAATTCCCATCTGTGGGACAAAAAAACGTTTCTACTTATCACCATGTTCCTATTGTACATAAGCAATCCCTAAATATCATAAACCAAAATACTCTCACAACAAGGGACTATGGTAGATGATCCCATCTTTATCTCTCAAGATGCCTTGGCCAAAAATGATGGTTGTTTTTTGTTTTGTTTTGTTTTTTTACCATTAAGGACTCCTGTTGAGGTTCTTTTTAACTTTTATTAAAGTCAGAAGAATTACAGTGCTCACAGCAGGAGGGTGGGAGGAAGTAGAGACTCAGCAACCCACTGATACTCTACACTGGTAATTCACAATTCTGATTTCAACCAGACATTAGTAGAATCCAGATATTAACCCACAGTACAACTCACCACATTCACTGGCAGAGATTTTTCAGGTTTACCTCAAGACACAGCAGAAACAGAAGATCTGTAAGGAGACATCCATGGGACCTCCCCCCATGGCGTGGAGCTCTGTGCCACACTTCGAGTCTTCCCCATCAAAAACCCCAGGGTATCTACCTTCTGAACAATATTTTCAAGTTTTTATCTGATATTCATTTTTAGAACTAAAGATGAATTTTTACTTGAGCCTGTAAATAGTAACATTTCCCCCATGTTAGAGTTATAAATAAGTCAGGTGATAAGTAAGCATCCATTGATCCTAATAATTGACCATCAACATGAGCCAAAGCAAGAAAATCCTCAAAATCAGGTGAACCAACATCAATCTCACAACTGCTAAAGAGAAATAGCAATCTAACTGTTTACACTTCCTGAAGAAATATTAGTAATGAAGACATGGGAAGATGTAATAATATCGAGAACATGTGCTATGTGCTGCGTTTCTTATTTTTAAATATTTTATGTTATTGTAGAAAGAGAGAGAGGGCACAAGCAGGGGGGCAGGCAGAGGGAGTGGGAGAGAATCCCAAACAGGCCCCACACCCAGTGCGGAGCCCGATGGGGGGCTCGATCCCACGACTGTGAGATCATGACCTGAGCCAACGCCACGAGTCGGATGCCCAACCACCTAAGCCACCCAGATGCCCATGTGCTGCATTGCTTGAAACTACCCTGTATGGGAGGTATTCCCTTTTCTGTTTTTTCCATTTCACAGATGAGCAAACTGAGATGTAGGAAGGAAATCTGCTTAGACACATAGGGGAGGCACTAGAGACAGAGTGACAGTCCTGGAGAGCTGTGAAGTCTCTCGTTTTCCCTTTTCCACTCGTGTGGTTCCACTGTTCTATCAAGGCATCGGTGTTCCTGCACAGCTGGGCTGTAAATACTTCCCAATGCGCTATTTTCCCCACGGCAGCTAGTGCCTTGAGCCAAGCCTGTCTCTGCAATGAGAAGGCACAGCTCTGTGTTAATTGTTTGGGGAACTACTGAAATGCCACAGAGATGCTTGTGGAGTTCACCTCAAAGTGAAATGTGGATGTCCTCTGCCTTCCTCTCTAGAACTGAGTAACAAGCTGAATCTCGAACCTTCGACGGCAATAGGCTTGCACACCACTTTTCTGAGATCATGGAAAGGCGCCCTTTCTCTACTTAAATCTCCCCTGCACGTCATTAAGCAAAGAGATAGTCATCTGAAAACTTTTATATTAGTTAGAAATTCCAGTAATAGCCAGGAGGGCGATCATACATACACAGAAGTGGACACAAAAAACCCTGTTCTGTTGCTTATTAGTAACTCTCCAGCCTGATAAAATCACGGCTGGCTTACAGAGCTAACTGCAGTAACTTTTCACTGCTCTCTTTGAGAAGCTGTTTTCCTGAGGGGGAGCGCATCTGTGAGATTTAACTTATCCCCAACATCAAATGTGACGCCGCCGTGTTTAAGTACCTCGACTGCACACTTTTCCAGCGGGCTCTGCCTCCACTCCCCCTTTCTCATCTTCATAAGACCCACAAGAGCACCAGCCTGCCTGTGCTCGTGGCCAAGCCTCATGCAGGCACGATGGGAAGGGAGGAAACGCCGATCACTGCCTTTTTGGCTCTCACGGAGTTCCTTGGGAAGACGCTATCTTGTTTTCCAAACCAAAGGAAATTATCTTTTTAATCTTTGAAAAACAAACTTGAGTTTTACTAAGCTTTTCTCACTAAAAAAAATAAATTTGAGATCCAAAAGTTTCTCAAAAAGTATCTTAAAATTTTATATAAAGACAAGTGAAAAAGAAATAGTTCCCCGTGTCCCACTGGAAATAAGTTCACTACGGCACTGGGGGAAACGCTGTCTATAAATTACTCCTTTAATCTACCAGTTAAAGTTTGATTTTAAAATGTCTCCCACGAAGATGCAGTATTAATATAAATATTTGATAACTTTCCTGGTGACTCTCGATCATTAAATATTTGCCTGTCTTACATAAATTAAATTCTAGTAAAGGAACAAAAACAAAACAGAAACAAACTGCTTTAGGTATTTTTTAAATCTGCAAATATTATACGAATTAAATATTTTCACCTACTGTTTTGGGTGTGTTCCTTCCACAGAATGAAAATATCAGAAACTCTACTCGTGCTTTTGAGAAGTGGGTGCTCTGTCTCAATCGATTCTTCTGGTGATTCCCTTTCATCCCTTAGGCTGCGCTAACCATCATCTGTGGTTCTAGAACATTCTGTACCTATCAGTATCCTGGCATCCATGAGACTGTCCTAACCCTCCACGCCTGCCCTGGGCTCATGCCCAGTCTCATGCATGATCTGTGTGTGTGCATGTGCGTCCACATGTGTGTGAGACAGGGACAGAGAGAGACTAAGACAGATGTGCATTGTACTGAGATTCCAGTCAAAATCCAGGGTGTGATTTTATTGTTCTAAACTCAATCTAAACTTTTTTCTGGGATAATGTTTATTATTTAGCAGACACATACTGTCTAAAATTATCTTCAAATAAATATAGAATATGTAACTATGGTAATATTATATCATTTCTCTAGGCCAGAATCATGTCTTTTCGATACAACATACATGCATTTTACTCTGTATTCATGATTAGGAATGTCATTAAAATGTCCATTTGAAGGCAGTCTCTTCAACAAATGGTTTTGGGAAAACTGGACAGCTACACACAACAGAATGAAACTGGACCATTTCTTTATACCATACACAAAAATAAACTGAAGATTGATTAGAAACCTAAATGTGAGACCTGAAACCATAAAAATCCTAGAACACAGGTAGAAAACTTTTTGACATTGACCATAGCAACATTTTTCTAGATAAGTCTCCTGAGGCAAAGGAAACAAAAGCAAAAGTAAACTATTGGGACTTAATCAAAATAAAAAACTTCTTCAAAGCAAAGGAAACAATCAGCAAAACTAAGAGACAGCCTACAGAATGGAAGAAGGTATTTTCAAATGACCAGATAAAAGGTAAGTATTCAAAATACATGAAGAACTTATAAAATGCAACACCCCAAAAATGAGTAATCTAATTAAAAATGGGCAGAAGACATGGATAGACATTTTTCCCAAATAAGACCTACCGATGGCCACAGATCCGTAAAAGATGCTCAACATCACCCATCATCAGAGAAATACAAATCAAAACCACCATGGGATATCACTGCACCCCTGGCAGAATGGCTGAGATCAACAACACAAGAAACAACAGGTGTGGTGAGCATGTGGAGGAAGACGGCTCCTGTGTGCTGGTGGTGGGAACGTCAACTGGTGGAGCCACTCTGGAAAACAGGATGGAGGCACCCCAAAGAGTTAAAAATAGAGCCACCCCACCCTCCAGCATTTCTATTACCGGGTGTTTACCGGGAGAACACAAAAACCCTAATTCAAAGGGATACATGCACCCCCGTGTTTATAGCAGCATTATCTACAGTAGCCAAATTATGGAAAGAGCCCAAGTGTCCATCAGTTAATGAATGGATAAGGAAGATGTGAGAAATATATACACAAAGAAATACTACTCAGCCATTAAAGAATGAAATCTTGCTTTTTGCAACGACATGGATGGAGCAACAGAGCCTAATGCTTATCAAAACAAATCAATCACAGAAAGAGAAATAAAATGACAAAATGTGGGGGGCGGGGGGCAGAGAGAGAGAAAGAGGCAAACCAAGAAACAGACTCCTAACTACAGAGAACACACTAATGGTTGCCAGAAGCGGGGGGGGGGGGGGGGGGGGGGGGGGGGGGGGGGGGGGGGGGGGGGATGGGGAACAGTTGATGGGAAAAGGGGTGCACCTGCTGTAGTGAGCAGCGAGTGTTGTGCAGAAGTGTCGAATCACTATATCGTACTCCTGAAACTAATATTATGCTGTCTGTTAACTAACTGGAATATAAATTAAAACCTAAAAAAAAATCCATTTGTCTGTACCCCAGTTCAGGTTGTTCATTTATTTATTGGTAAGTTACTACCAGCTATTGCAATATTGTGCACATTATAAAATATGCACAAAAAGAAAAGTTTTAAAAAGATGGCATGAATGAAATTAAAGAAATGGTTTTTCAAGTACATAAAGAACAATGTAAAAATTGAAAATCCAGGAATTCTGAACTACAAAAAATAAACAAAACACTTAACTATGCATTTGTTTTCCTGATCCAGTGTTGATGGGAAGGTTGGGATAACTTTTCATGCTACAGGTTACTGTTCTAAATGAAAGGCTTATTTATTTTTTTCTTTAGGGATATTCCTGGAGCTCAGTTTGTAAACACAAATCCTCCACACAGAGGAATTGACAGAGGTAAGAAGAAAATAAAATTATTGATTTAATGTTTCTATAATCTTTCCTTTTCTCCTTCTCTCTCTCCCTCCCTCTCTCTCTCTCTCTCTCTCTTTCTCTCTCTCTCTCTCTCTCTCACACACACACACACACACACACACACACACACTCATAGATTTTCTGTGTCTTCAAACAGTCCCTAAGCTTATGAGTCAAAGTGTAGATCACAAAGCCCAAGGCATGAACTTAAGACTTAAACGTTAAATCAATAACACGTTTTATCATGAAAGCCGTACAAACATGTCATCTGAAATGGGTTCTAAGTGTCTTTACATGCTACGTCTTAATTTGCTTGCCAGGAAAAGCATGGAAGAATGAGTCAGGTATAAACCCGCACGGGAGGAAAAGTGAGTCAAGACCGGTCCCCGGCTTAGGAGAGGCGTTGCTTCACTCATTCCTCCAGAAGTACTAAGTCCGGGCCCGATCCACCCTGGACCTTCTCTGAGTGCTGGGCACAGCAGTGGACGTGACAAGGAAGCCCCTCTAAAACGTTTAGTCCCACGGAGGAAATGGAGTCAGCACACAAGCCTGTTTGTATTATATTCTTAGTGGAGCGGAGAGTGGAGATACACCCACGTGATCACAGTGACGGGGGGTGGGGGGGGGGGGGGGGGCGCTACTTCAGGAGGCACCGGAGTTAACTCTTGAAGGAAGATGTGCTGTGAGCTGGCCCAGGGGAATATCCTGGTGACGGGCTAGGTTTCGGAGTGCTGGGGGCAAAGGACAGGGCTGCAGGCAGTGACGGAGGAACTCGGGGCGCAGTCAGGCACCAGACGAGGCACCCAAAAGCTGCCGATAGCCTACCTCTCCATCCCTGCCGTCCGGGATCTGAAGACACCCAGGACAAGGAGTGTTCCAAGGGTCATTTTCAACTGCTATTGCAAGTGGCAACTAGGAATCCCCAGCAAAGTCTCTGTGCTGATGAAAAAGGCCAGAGGGCGGCCGGTGAGAGACCGAAAGGTGAATGGGGGACCCCCCCCATGTGGCCCACAGCTGGCTCTGAGCCTGACCCTAGAAACTTTGACTCTAGGTCAAAGGTAACTCCAAAGCAAAATGTTCACTCATGGCTACATAAGCTAGATGTTATTATCCACATTTACATATTAGGAAACAGAAGCTCAGAGAGGATAAGTAATTTATCCAACATCACCCAGCTAATTAAAAAGTGGTAACGCCACCATTCACACACAGGCCCAGTGAGTCCAAAGGTTTTTTTGCTACTCAATACAAAACCAAACCAACTTAATTGACCTGAGCCAAAATCAAAAGTCAGACGCTTAACTGACTGCGTCACCCAGGCCTCCCCATATCGAAATCTCACAAAAACTCATTTATATTTGTTCTCCTAAATGTTCTGAACTTTTTTGATGCATGATTATACCTCTTGTGTATATTAACTATTGGATTAGTATTTATTTATTTGTGAAAAAAAATCCTAAGAGTAAATTTTAATGCTGTGTTTATGGTAGAAAACTGTAATGTACAGAGTATACAATTCTACAAAATGGAAGTTAAGAAATACATTTTTGAGGAAGAGGAAATAAAACAGCATACATTTTTCTCAACATACATCAAATACTTAATAAACATCAGGGGTTTCACCTTCTAATTCTAAATACTGGATTTATTGATTCCTTTTATAACATGTTAGAATACCACAGATATTCTGATAAAACTCCCCTGTGAACTCTTGTAAAAATTGTTTCAGTTGGGCACAGATATAGAGCTAAAAACATTAAAAACATTTTTTTAATGTTTTTTATTTATTTTTGAGAGACAGAGAGAGACAGCATGAGCTGGGAGAGTCAGACAGAGGGGGAGACACAGAATCTGAAGCAGCTCCAGGCTCTGAGCTAGCTGTCAGCACAGAGCCTGACGTGGGGCTCGAACCCACGAACCGTGAGATCATGACCTGAGCCGAAGCCAGACGCTTAACCAACTGAGCCACCCAGGCGCCCCAAGAGCTAAAAACATTTAAGTAGTGATTTCAAATGGATTAAAAAATCTGAAAGGTGAGTCTATTACAGAAGATGATTTTCTTACTCTGTGTAGTTGACAGCCAGGCCTCCACACCGCTCCTTGCCTGGAAATATGTCCTGGAGCAAGGTTCTCGCTTCTCTCCACATTTGTAAAAATCTTAGGTCAAGGGCACATGGGTGGCTCATTCGGTTGAGTGTCTGACTTCAGCTCAGGTTATGATCTCACAGTTTGTGGGTTCAAGCCCTGCATCAGGCTCTGTGCTGACAGCTCAGAGCTTGGAGCCTGCTTCGGATTCACAATATGTCTCTCTCTGTCTCTCAAAAATAAATATACAAAATGTAAAAAAAAAATAAATCTTAGGTTAGCCTAAGATTAGCACATTGTTTCTTGTTTTCTTATAGTTTTTATTTTCTTTAATTCTTTTAAAAAATGTTTTAACATTTATTTATTTTTGAGAGACAGAGAGAGACAGATCATGAGCAGGGGAGGGGCAGAGAGAGAGGGAGACACAGAATCAGAAGCAGGCTCCAGGCTCTGAGCTGTCTGCACAGAGCCCGATGTGGAGCTTGAACCCATGAACTGTGAGATCATGACCTGAGCCGAAGTCGGACGCTCAACCGACGGAGCCACCCAGGCGCCCCAGCACATTGTTTCTAAAAGGCCAGTACATCACCTGTTTTAATTACATTACACGTGAATAAATATTGACAACTCTAGAATTTAAATAGTGTCCTTGTTTGGGATTACAGACTTCAGTGTCTGTGGTCTACCCAATAGCCTTCTGTGCATGTTGCATCTTTCATTTGTCTTACTGCTGTCATTTCATGATTTTTAAAATTTTGGATGCTATTGATTAGTACACAGATTTCTTTGGTGTGTGATCTCTTATCTCTGCTGATCCAGTAGAAGAAAAGCAATATGCCTAACTTCCTGTACAAAGTGCGCCTTTTTGTATTTGCTGTTTGCATCTTTACAGGCCCCATCTGTTAGGAACAACACCTGCGGTCATGTGACAGGGTGGACACAGCCACTAATTCTAAGTCTTTAGCTTGGCCTGACGCCTAATGCTACACTGATAGCAGAGAGCTCCTTGCCATACTTCAGTATATATTTTAGACTCAGTCCATCATTGCCGAAATAGAATTCTGAGACAAATGTGCTCTGTTCTTGTATTACTTGTAAGGGTATTTGTACTTAGGAATACACTTTGGAAAAGGAGTCACACATACCAACACGGATGTTTGGCATCAATGGTCAGGATCGTATCAGACTCAGACTTCTCGCTGAGCTTCCCCTGACTCTGCCTGTGAGCCCGAATCCTGAGCGCCTGGGGTTGGGGGGGGGGGAGGCTTCAGCACGCAGCAACGCCGTGAAGGGTGTGTCAAATGCTCACAGTGTATTCACCCGAGTTCTTCTGCTCCCACGGGCCCCAGGGGCCAGGAAACCGCTGTAGCAGGATCATGTTCTACCAGTGAAGGTGAACTAGACAACCAACTGAGGCTAGGCAGGGCTCGGAGATTCTTAGAGCACAAGAAAGACATTCTAGGCTTCATACGAAATCTGTGAATGTGAATCCATCAACAGAACAATCACGATAAACCTTTCCATATACCATCTTATTTAATCCTACATGTCACCATCAACTCCAACCAAACTGGGAAAGTCATATTGTAGAATCTGGACACTCTTCATGAAATTCCTAAAGTAGTTAGAGGCATTCAACATGGCACTGGGGGGAGAGTAAATACCAGGATTTTTATCCAACATATATATTTAAATACATACAAATATTGATAATAATAAAATTAATATTAAATAATATAGTATAATATAGTATAACATATTACTATATATTTATACATTTAATGTCTATAGATTATAATTTATATAATGCATTTATATGTTTAATTATTAATATTTCTATTAATATATTATATTATAGGATATACTATAATATTAAATAATGATTCTTAAATAATAATTAATATCAAATATTATATAAAACATAATAATATAAAATACATGTGAATATAACTATATTTTTTTTTACTGAAAATAGTTTTATAATCCCAGGAACATCATCAAAACCATAATGATTTTTTTCCCTAAAAAGCAGTTAAAAATCAGCTTTACTACTACTTAGAAAAATATCCTTTAAAAAATACTTCCAAAAGTCTCCTATTAGAAAAATTGAATATACTAATAACTCAGATTAAAGAATATTAGTTGCTCACTAAACCAGAATTATTTTTCATATATGATTATATCGTCATTTTGATACTAAAACATATCTAAAGATATGTGATACATGAAACAAAGTTTACTTGGAAGTCTTTTGAAGTTTCTCTGTACAGTCAATACAATGTTGAAAGGTATATTTTTTTAGATTTACTTGTTAGTGAAATCAGTATATATTTCCAAAAGCTTCTAATATATGTTGTTTTCCTTCATTATTGTAACTTGAAATGATGCTTAAATTTCCTATTTTTACATATCATTAACAAATTTTTGATGTATTTAGAGAAAATTCCTTGAATCGTAATGTAGAGAATACACTTGCTCATGAAATCTTTTTTTTTTTATTGTTAGGACCATAAACATGCATAGTTTGCAGGATGACATACAATTCAGAACAGCCCTCTGCTTCTCTAGGGAGTTAACTTCAAAGGGAGACAGAGATTTGCTTCCCCTTAGAAAGGTCCCAGCCAAAAATAAACATTAGTTTTCCTGAGCTTAGAGAGTGATATATAAATACGCTTCCCTCTACATTACCCTACTCATGAGTAACCACCAACTCAGATGTTTTAAAGGTTAAGTGAGTAGTCAGTGGACTTGTAATAGACTCGCTCAGTCACTACCCCCAGAGGTCCGTGTAACTGCAGTCTATGCAGCATTGGATTTTTTTTCCTTTGTGGAAGTGACATTGGGGACACTCACAATAAGCTGTCATCGTGCCATTACAGATAAAAGGCTTCCCTGCAAAAACGATGGCATTTGTGATATACCCCCAAAACCTTATCTCGTGAAGTCCCGGTGAAATATCTTCATTTTGCTTTCACAAAAGAAATGTGTTTTACTTTCACAAAGTAACTTACTGAGAACTGCCCAATGTAGTGTAAATTCTATACCCAAGAAATAAAGCCAATCACTTAAGAGAATAGAAACGCAGACTATAGATGCTACTGAGGTTATGATAAAAAGACTTTTAAGTGGTTTATGTGCCTACAGCTTAATAAAAAGCATTTGTGTCCCATTTTCCTGGGGAATCGACTGGACACTCCATGCTGTATGTGCTTCTCTGATATATGAATGAATGTCAGTGCTCCCTTGGTTTACTTGGCCTAATGTGTGTTTTCAGGGAAAAGTTAACAAAGAAGTAACTGAGTTTAAGAATGTTTAAGCTTTGTTTGAAAAACGCATTATCTCCATCAACTCACCTAAGTGATTTCATTACCATAGAAAGAGATGTCCTGCCAGGAGGCAGACAGTCATTGTCGCTGGCCTTCCAGATGGCCATCAGGGAAGCCACCCTGTGAAAATCCCTTCCGGTACTGAGTCACGGCTGGCCCCTGGCTGATCAGTATGACATGGTGGCCACGACAGTGTGTGTGACTTCTGAAGCCAGGCCATAAAGAATAGCACAGCTTCCCTCCTGGCCTCGTGGATAGCTCACTCCAGGGGAAGCCAGCCATCTTGCAACAGGGACACACACATGGTCCCCTGAAGAGTCCCAGATAGAGAAGAACTGAGGCCTGGAGCCAACAACCAGCACCAACTTGGTAATCTAATGTGATTAAACCACATTAGACGTGCCTCTTCCAGTCTCAGGAAAACCTGTAGGTGACTGCGGCCCACTAACACCTGTCACTACATACCCAAATCCAGAATGGCCACACAATCCTTCCAAAATGCCTACCACACGGAAGCCGTGACAGATAATACATAAGTTACATGTTCTGAGTAACTTGTTCCACAAACCTCAAGTGGCCATGAACTCCCCCTGTACTTGCTCACCTTTGGCCATGGGGCAAAGACGGAGATGTGTGCAGCAGGCGTCCCCTACCAGCCGGGCTCACCGTGACGTCAGGCAGCTCGGATTGCTAGGTGCACACGCTTAGGTACATATGCCAGAATTACGGCCGGTCCCCACATCCAATCCGTCTAGCCAGGCGTGCCCATTAGCACACAGTTATGACCTAAGATCTGAGCTATCAATGTTTTCTCAGCATCATCCAACTTAAGGTCTCTCTTCTTCACTAGACCACGTGTTTTATTACGCATACTGTGATGCATCCACCACCAGAAACATGCCTGGCATACAGTAAGTGCTCAATAAAGGTTGAACAAAGAACTGAGAGATATATGTGTGTGTGTGTATATATATACACCATGTATGTATACTATACAGATAGTATCTGTATATACACTATACACTATATATTCTATATATATCACTGTATATACAGTAGTTTTTTACATTTTTAAGGTAATTATTCATTATTTGAGAGAGAGAGAGATAGAGAGAGAGAGAATGAGCATGAGTGGGGGAGGGGCAGAGAGAAAGGGAGACACAAAATCTGAAGCAGGCTCCAGGCTCTGAGATGTCAGCACACAGCCCGACCCAGGGCTTGAACCCATAAACAACGAGACCACGACCTGAGCCAAAGTCAGATGCTTCACAGACTGAGCCACCCAGGTGCCCCAGAAGTGGTTTAAATATTAATACTTAGAGACAACGTTAAATTGAAGCTGTATGAGTTCAGGGAGGAGCCTTGATTTCAGGCCAAATCAACTGCTATAAAGTTTATACTTTAAGGCAGTTCTTGGCTCTTTAGGGGCTGCTTGGTTTGTACATGCACTGAGCTGGTTGATGGCGGAAAACAGTAAGAAAAGTTTCTCCCTAGGCATCTCATCAGCTGGATGACAAGTCACACGGGCCTCAGAGTGTTAGGACGCTGTTAGGGCCTGTGAACCAGGGTGCGTGTTCCCCGGCACTGCCTTCCCTCCCCTCCGAGGCACACCGGATTGTGAACTTGTCCCCCCCTCCCACTCACCGTCCGGCAGGACACACCACTAGTTCTGGCCCAGAGAAGTGACTGTGAGCAGCGGGTGTCACTTGCACACTAGACCGGGACATTCCAGCATAAGGACCCCGAAAGTCCCAGGTCCCTTCCGGGAGACTGTGTTGGCAGACGTGCCAGCACGGGTCCCTAGGGGACCACAGCAAGCAGACCCACGGTGCATTTGGAGCTTGTGTGAGAAAAAGAATTAAAAAAAATTTTTTTTAGGTTTATTCATTTTATTTTTGAGAAACTGACAGAGTGGGCGTGGGAAAGGGGCAGAGAGAAAGGGAGACACAGAATAAGCAAGCTACAGGCTCTGAGTTGGCAGCACAGAGCCCGATACGGGGCTTGAACTCATCAACCATGAGATCATGACCTGAGCCGAAGTCAGCCGTTTGTAACTAACTGAGCCACCCAGGTGCCCAGAGCAAGACTTTTTTATTGTGTCATGCCCCTGGGAATATTAGAATTTGCAACAATATTATTATGGTCTCTCCGGACTTCTATGAAACTGCTAAAGTGAGATCTAGATAATAATGATGATAATAATCTCTCCCTCCACCAATATACACAATATATACATAGATGCAGCTGTGCAAACACACACACACACACACACGCACACACACATGTAAAAAAAAAAAGCAGTCATAATATTTGTGGACTCTTATCTGCCCAGAATTCTTTATTTAGTAAGAATAATCTAGCGGGCTCCTAGAACCACAGGCTCCTAGAAGCACAGTTCTACCACATTGAAGCCATAGGGCTCAGATGAGGGCAAAGCAGCCCTTATGCACATTGACACATGCACAAAAACACGTGCACACACACCTTGATACTTTGGGTGTGGGCTTTGACTAGGGTTGGCCAACCCACATTACATCCCGGTGGTCAGTGTGGCAGGTTTAAGAACTGGTGTGCAAGGGGCACCTGGGGGGCTCAATCGGTCAAGCATTCGACTCCTGGTTTCAGTTCAGGTCATGATCTCAGTTTGTGGGTTCAAGCCCCACACTGGGCTGAGTACTGACAGTGCAGAGCCTGCTTGGGATTCTCTCTCTCTCTCTCTCTCTCTCTCTCTCCCTCTTTCTCTTTCTCTCTCTCCCTCTTTCTCTGCCCCTCTCCTACTCTTGTGCACACTCGCACTCTTTCTCTCTCTCACACACAAAATAAATAAATAAAACAAACAACAAAAAAAGAATTGGTATACAACCCAATAGGGTCTGACACGAGTCATTCCTAAGACTCTTGTGGTACATTAAATGAGAGACACTCTTTCCATTAGGTTGATGAAGCTGGTAGAAGGTAAGCCTGAAGCCAACGGTGGCCTCTGTCACCGTGCAGGTGCAGCTGACTGCATGAAGTAAACGCAGGGGGAACCGCTTAATGATCGCTGAGTAATTCAGCGCGTTCTCTTCATTTAGCAGTTGTTCAACAAGTTGAGAAGAAGCAGCAGCCTCGGAAAGATCCAGGGACAGATTCAATATCTCTGGATCTAGTTTAAGCACCTGGATTAGGTCATGTCTGAGGCCAAAGTTAATGCCAGTAGTTCACAAATATTTGATGCAAGAAATTCCCTTTTGTGCTTAAGCCGGTTTGAGTTGGCTTTCTGCTTCTTGCAACTCAAGGCGCTCTGGCTAATACACTTTCTAGGTGCATATGCCGTACTGGGTATTTTGAGGTAGATGGGAAGTGCAGGAGCAAAAGACAAGTAAATGGACTATGGTCCTTGCCTCGGAGAATTTAAAATCTGATGAAAGTGATAAGCTATAATACAGAAAAATCCAAAGACAGCAATCCATGAAAGCTCTCCGTTGCTGGGAAGCAAGTGAGAGAAAGCTCCAGACTCTGTGCTTGGACAGAGGTCTGTAGTTGGACCTCGTCACCAACGCTCAGTACTGGTGAAACCCCACCCACCTCCAACTTTTATTGAGGCAGAACAGTAAACTCTGCAGTTAACAAGTAATTTCTTTTCTCAAATTTGAGAAAGGCAAATAAAACAAAGAACGATTCGATATGAATCCAATTTACTACAAAAATATATTTAATACTTAATGTATAAATATTTTAAAAATAAAGATCTCAGAATCCTATGCATACAAATATGAAAAACATATAAAATGTTCGGGTTTTTTTTTTTTTTTTTTGGAGTGAGAGAGAGAGAGTGCATGCACAAGAGAGCAGGGGAGAGGGGCAGAGGGAAAGGAGAGAATCCCAGGCAGGCTCCACACTCAGAATAGACCCCTGAACCAGGCTCGATACCATGACCTTGGGATGATGATCTGAGCTGAAATCATGTGCCCCTGACTGAGCCATGTGGGTGCTCCACATATGAAGGGTTTCTATACAATTTTCTAACATCTGATTTATTGAGTTTTCCCCCTCATGTGATTAAGCTTCGTAACACCAACCCCATTTTTCCAAACCTATTCTCAGATGTTTTTTGGGGGAAAAAACCCATATCCACACATATTTTCTGTTATTAGGAGTAATACAGTGTCAAACAGATCTTTCGATTTCACAAGGATTTTGGTTCCTTGCTGTTCAAAAAAATCAATATGCAAATTCCTGTTTTTCTCTATCTGCTAAAGCGACCGAGTCATGGATGATAGGAAATGATGAGGGGGACGACGCCACCTGGCCTGCTCCGCCATCCCCACTGGTCCCTTCAGATGCGCTGGCTAGGTGGCCCACCCTCTAGAGGGCAATCGTTAAAATAAGTGAAAACTAAAAAAGAAAATTTAAACGACAATATGATTTCCTTATTTAGACAAAATATATTCTTCAGATGGTAAGACAAACATGATTGTCAGGAAGCAGCACAAAAAGGGACAGGGACGATCAAGATTCTCCGAGGGAGTTTCTGTGAACAGGAAGGTGTAAGCGCAACATCTTCCCTCCCCGAGAAAGCAGCCTGGAAGAACCCAGGAGAAGAGGGGAGCTAGACACAAACTACTTTTTCTCATTTTGTGGCTGGAACTCAGGGACAGTTAAACCGCCAGAATGCAGGTAAAGGCCAGAGAGCAGGAGGAATCAGGCTGTGGAGGCAGAGACCCTGCAGGGGGAGGCCCTCCGAAGAGGAAGGAAATGCTGGCTCCCATCCAGGAAGGGGCTACCAGGGGGCAGGCCTCCCTAGACCTGTTTGTTTTGATTTGAGCAAATGGAGGAGGGCAGGTGTAACTTCACAATCACCCAAAGGGGCATGAGGGAAAGAAGAAAAAAGTGTTTACTTTTGTTAGGAAGCAAACACAAATAAAAGGGGACTTAAGTCTGCATATTGAAAGGACCCGGTGTAACCAAGGGAAAATGGCCTGGCCTCGCCAAGAGCAGGTGCAGCCAAATAAAACGAGGGCGTGCTAGGGCCACAGGAGACTCAGACAACCAGGCAGAAAGACAGAGTCACTCCTATGGGAAGGTAAATGAGACTTAACCTCACATTTCTCGTATTAACAGGCAACGTCAAAATCCAGGAGAAGGAGCCAGTGCAAACCTCAAGGAAAGAGTGGCCCAAGGAAGTCTTAGCAAAACTGGCCTCCAGTTATAACACGTTGGGCTAAATATGAAACATTCCTGAAGAAAGTGGTAGAGATGCACTACTTAGTTAGAGAGGAAATTTCTACCTAGAAATGATCGGGAAAACAAACACCAGAGCCAACTAAGGATAAGACCTGAAGACATTTAATGATAAACTAAGAATCAAGTCGGGGCATCTGGGTGGCTCAGTCGGTTGAGTGTCCGAATTTGGCTCAGGTGATGATCTCGTGGTTCGTGAGTTCGAGCCCTAAGTCAGGCTTACTGCTGTCAGCCTGTCAGCACAGAGCTGGTTTCGGGTCCTCTGCCCCGCTCTGTCCGCTCCTCCCCAAAATAAATATTAAAAAAAAGAATCAAGCAAGTGTGGGGGTGAGGGAAACAGAATAGTATGTTTTGTCCTGATAATAGAAAATATTCTTATTTCTTTAAGTGGGAAGAAGGAAGGGGAATGCAGGTGGACAGCAGAGGAAATGTATTTCTAAAACAAAAGGAATACCTCTTTTCCCGAAGAGTGTATCCACTAGTATTATGGACTAGTCATTTGAAAGAGGCTGCACGTTAGGTCATAATAAAACATCAATCAGTTTCAAAGACAAAAATACTACAAACACATTCTCTAATCACAAGGCAATGAATGCACTTAGAAATCGAGCAGATATAAACTAGTGGCTATTAGTTTTAAATTATTCTTTTAAGTAACCTTTGCATCTAATAGGAAATTCGAAGGAAATCACAGAATGTATATGAAGAGCATTGATGGGGTGCCTGGGTGACTCAGTTGGTTAAGCATCTGACTTTGGTTCAGGTCCTGATCTTGCGTTCGTGGATTCGAGCCCCATGTCGGGCTCAGTGCTGACAGCTCTTGAAGCCTGCTTCAGATTCTGTGTCTCCCTCCCTCTCTCTGCCCCTCCTCTGCTCATGCTCTGTCTCTCTCTGCATCACTGTGTCTCTCTCTCTAAAATAAACATTAAAAATTTTTTAATGTTTTATTTATTTTTGATACAGAGAGAGACAGAGCATGAGCGGGGGAGGGGCAGAGAGAGAGAGAGGGAGACACAGAACCAGAAACAGGCTCCAGGCTCTGAGCTAGCTGTCAGCACAGAGCCTGACGCAGGGCTCGAACCCACGAACGTGCGATCTGACCTGAGCCGAAGTCAGAGGCTTAACCGACGGAGCCACCTAGGCACCCCCTAAAAAAATTTTTAAAAAGCAAAGAGCATTGATACTAAGAACAGTATATATCATAACCCATGGGATACAGTAGTGCTCAGAAAAGAAAAATCAGAGCTTCAAAAACAAGCATTACTAAAAAGAAAGGAACAAAAATGATGTTTTCACACCAAGGTATTATGAAAGAATACAAAGCTATGATTAAATATATATAAACAATAAAAACTTTATTAAAAAGGCATAAGGAATTTTAAGATAAAGTCAGAAGTTACTGAGGTAGAAAATGAATAAAAATAGCAGAAATAGCAAATTAAAAAGCTTGTTCCTTAGTAGCGAATAACCCATAGTCAATAAACTTTAAGCTTATATTACCAAGGAAAGAAAAATGCAAACATATAAAATTATAAATAAGGTCCAGCAACAGATAGAAAAGAAATAGGAACATGAAAAGCAATTGCTTTGCATGGTTCCTTGTATATAAATTTAATGACTTGAATTAAATGGGCAATTTCTTTTTTTATTTTTTAAAAATCGTTTAAAATTTTTGTTTATTCTTTTCTTAAAATATAATTTATTGCCAAGTTGGATAACATAACAGTGTATACAGTGCTTGGTTTTGGGAATAGATTTGCTTCCATACAACACCCAGTGCTCATCCCAACAGGTCCCTCCTCCATGTCCATCACCCCTGTTCCCTCCCACCCTCAGTTTGTTGTCTGTATCTAAGAGCCTCTATGGATTGCCTCCCTCCCTTTCTGTTTGTAACTCTTTTTCTCCCATCCCTTAACCCATGGTCTTCTGTTAATTTTCTCAAAATCCACCTATGAGTGAACACATATGATATCTGTCCTTCACTGACTGACTTATTTCACTCAGCATAACACCCTTGAGTTCCATCCACGTTGCTACAAATGGCCAGATATTTTTTTTTTAGTTTATTGTCAAATTGGTTTCCATACAACACCCAGTGCTCTTCCCCACAAGTGCCCTCCTCCATCACCACCACCTCTTTCCCCCCTCCCCCTTCCCCCTCAACCCTCAGTTCATTTTCAGTATTCAGTAGTCTCAAGTTTTGCGACCCTCTCTCTCCTCAACTCTATGTCCCTCTTCCTCTCCCCCTGGTCCTCCATTAGGTTTCTCCTGTTCTCCTGTTAGACCTATGAGCGGAAACATATGGTATCTGTCCTTCTCCGCCTGACTTAGCATGCCACCCTTGAGGTCCATCCACGTTGCTACAATGGCCAGATTTCATTCTTTCTCATTGCCATGTAATACTCCATTGTATATATATATACCACATCTTCTTGATCCGCTCATCAGGTGACGTTTAGGCTCTTTCCATGATTTGGCTATTGTAGAAAGTGCTGCTATGAATATTGGGGTGCATGTGCTCCTATGCATCAGCACTTCTGTATCCCTTGGGTAAATCCCTAGCAGTGCTATTGCTGGGTCATAGGGGAGTTCTATGGATAGATTTTTGAGGAACCTCCACACTGTTTTCCAGAGTGGCTGCACCAGTTTACATTCCCACCAAAAGTGTAGGAGGGTGCCCGTCTCTCCACACCCTCGCCAGCATCTATAGTCTCTTGATTTGTTCATTTTAGCTACTCTGACTGGCATGAGGTCGTATCTCAGTGTGGTTTTGATTTGTGTTTCCCTGATG
>NC_043706.1:139622185-139667353 GCF_006229205.1 Suricata suricatta
CATCAGTTGATGGACATTTAGGCTCTTTCCATAATTTGGCTATTGTTGAAAGCGCTGCTATGAACATTGGGGTAAAAGTGTCCCTATGTATCAGCACTCCAGTGTCCCCTGGGTAAATTCCTAGTAGTGCTGTTGCTGGGTCATAACGTAGTTCTATTTTTAATTTTTGAGGAACCTCCACACTGTTTTCCAGAGAAGCTGCAGCAGTTTGCATTCCATTATTGTTGAGAGAGAGACAGAAAGAGCATGAGCTGGGGAGGGTCAGAGCCAGCGGGAGACACAGAATCTGAAGCAGACGCCAGCCTCTGAGGTGACAGCACAGAGCCTGATGAGGAGCTGGAACCCACAAGCCGTGAGATCCTGACCTGAGCTGAGGTTAGAGGCTTAACTGACAGAGCCACCCAGGCGCCCTGGGACAATTTCTTGAGAAAAGAAAATTCACCCAAACTGAATCAAGATACAAAATCTAAACAGACCAGTTTCCACAGAAGCGAATCGCCAAATTTTTGATCTGATACTTTTGTAATTAGTTTTAAGTAAACTTTAGAGATCAATTCCAGACTACTTCAAACCACAGCACACAAGGAGGACACACACTCTCCAACTATACATGTGTGCAGATAATTATGGAAATTAATATCCACTTGTACTCTTTTGCAAAGAAAGACCTCCTTGTGCACAAGCCCCTCCTTTGCCCCACCCCCCCATTTTTGATTCCTTGTCCCTCCTGGTAAAACCACAGATAGACCTCTCCCCTATGAGGACTCTCACTTAAATTCACTACCTCAAGGTGTAAGAGTTACCCAAGAAATAATAATAATAACAAAATACGAATATCCACTCAGCCCCCCCTGAATCAAAGCATGATAATGCCATGGTGGGGTTTCAGGTCTTAATTGTCGTGTCCACATTGCTATCAGCAGGGTGGTTAGATGGGGGTGTTTTGGCCCATGTTGGGATGCTCTGGATTCAGAGACCCACGGCGACCTCACTCGGTCTCAACCTGAAATACCATCTCTACTACCACTCCCAGATTGCTCTTTCCCCCACTTGCTCCTCTGTCCTCCATGTAGCAGCAGATTTCTCCTTTTCAGCCCTGAGTTCTGCCACATCAGCACAAGTGAAAAGCCCTCCGGTCCCTCGCAAGGCCCAACACCATCTGGCCCTGCAGCTCCTAGAACTCCTCCCCTCGGGTTCTACGCCGTGCCCCTCAGTCCTGCTGAGCCCCTCAGCCGACCTCTCCTCTCCCTCGCAGCCCTGCCCCCACCTCCCTCACCTTCCTCTCCGTGAGGTCTGCCCACAAGGCCTTATTAAATGTGACCCCTTCACTTCCTAGCCTCAGCGTGGTTTATTTTTATCTATAGCACGTGTCACCATCTGAAACACTGCAGGTGTTTTACGGGCTCCTCATGTTTATTCTGTCTTCCCCTTTTAAAAGAATGTTCTGGGAGGCCACGGATAATTGTTTTCCACTGAGTTTAGAGCAGTCAGAACAGTGGCTGACACACACAGGTGCTCACAAATATGTACTCGGTGAATATGGCACCAGATACATATTTGTGGATCACTGTGGTGCTGGATTCAGGTTTCTGGAGAGAAATGAGTAGACTGTTGCATCGGAGAGCAGAACTGGATGAAGCCACAAGGCAGCCATGAAGTTGGACGGGACGGAGGTGGATGTCTAAGTAGAGACAGCACAAAAATGTTACAGGGCTGGGAAATCACTGTGTTCTTTATTCCTCCTTGAGGATGGGAAAATGTCATGGACTATTTGAAGTGATGAGTTCTACACTTTCTTAAGGGTGCATCGAGCTGAGAGTGGGTCCATGAAAAGAAACGGACCAGGGAGTAATTGGGAAAAGGTCCTAAAGTGTTCTTCAGAGAAGAGTGAGCCTGGCTGCTCACGTGGTGGCAGGCTGTCACTATGTTCTCCACTCACCATCTTTAAAATGTCTGTAATGCTTTACGGGGTGCCTGGGTGGCTCAGTCAGCTAAGCGTCCGACTTTGGCTCAGGTCATGATCTCACGGTTCGTGGGTTCAAGCCCCGCATTGGGCTCTGTGCTGACAGCTCGGAGCCTGGAGCCTGTCTTCCAATTCTGTGTCTCCCTGTCTCTCTGACCCTCCCCTGCTCACACTGTCTGTTTGTCTCTCTCCAAAATAAATAAAACATTAAAAAATGTATGTAATTTTTTACTTCTCTTTCTCAATCTCCATCCACAAAGTCTCAGTTGCTGAGTCTCATCTATTTTGTTTGATGGCATTAAAACACAAATACAAACAAAAAAATCCCACTGTCTACTCCAGGATTCTGCCTAGTATTCTGGTAGGTTTCTCCTGACTTAATGGATAGAAATTGTTGCCAATTTGGTCCTTCATTTGTCAGTGTGGAAACAGCCCACCTCTCCTTTCCTCACTAGCAAAGAGCTCGGGACTTCCTCCCATGGACATTGCATCTGGAAATCTGCCAAATACCTTGGAGCATGTCCTTTAAGAGTCAATATAATACACCCATGTTTCGAAATTTGGCAAAGGTTTAAAACCAATACTTAGGATTAAAAAATAAAAAAAAATACAGCCACACACAAAGTAATGAAATACCTTTAAAATTGGGTCCAGTACTTGCTTCCCTTCATACATCTTTACCTAAATAAGTTGGAACTAAAGCCAGGGAGCAGACCTACATTACCAATGCCAAAAGTGCTGTTGGTTTGAGGCCAGATGAGTAAATGTGTCATAAAGAGAGAATAACGTCAATGTGCCAAAGGAAGTCCAGGTGCAAAGGTCACTCGCTACGTGTGACTTGGGGAGTTTCTGAAGCCTCTACGAGTCCACTCAGAAAGGGCGACAAGCTTGTACTGACATTTGTACATACTCCAAAGGAGACATTATCCGTCTTTAAATATCCTAAACCTCTAGTTATAACAGGGGATGCACTATTTCTACAACGGTAAATCTCACAAAGCTGAAGCGATTTTCCAAAACAAAACAAAACAAAACAAAACAAAACAAAAAACATGCCCTCACTCAGAACATTTCTACAGAGATCAGGCCTCAGACTCACCTGTGGGGATTCTAAGAGCAGTCCCCATGAGTCCACATGATTTTCTCTGCATCCAGACATGTAATAAGTACTGATTCAAGAGCCCCTCACTGACAAGGTTCTGGTGACCACATATTAAAGAAGAAGAAGACATAGTATGTGTGCTCACAGAACTCACCATCTAGACCGTGACGTGCGGTGGAGGGAAAAGCCAGAGCCAGGTGTTACAGATCGAACTGTGGATACTCCCTCACCCCAAATTGATACGCTAAAGCCCCAATCCCCAACATGTTAAGATGTGACTGTACTGGGAGACAGGGATTGAAGAGGTGATTAATTTAAATGAGGCCTTTGGGTAGGCCGTTATCTAGTCTGCCTGGTGTCCTTACAAGAGGAAGAGACACCGGGGATGCTCAGAAACAGAGGAAAGACCATGTGAGGACAGGGAGAAGGCAGCCGTCTGCAGGCCAAGGAGAGAGGCCTCTGGAGAAACCGAATTTGCCATTGCCTTGATCTTGGCCTTCGGAGCCTTCACAACTATGAGAAAATTAGATGCGGTTTTGTCATGGCAGCACAAGTCAACGGATACCCCATTTATGTAAATATAACCACAGAGCAACAGAGGACAATAGAAGGGATGTGGGAACCACAGACAAACATTGTGACTTTCCCTCGTGGTCACAGACTCAAGATGGTGGTCTGCAATCCATGAACACGGATAACATCATTGCTCCCTAGGTAAGAATTTTACCTAATTCACCTTGAGTAGTAATAGCTCACGTTTAGTGAGCACCTTCTGTGAGCCAGGCACTAAACTAAATATTTTATACGTAGTAACTTAACCTTCACTGCAACCCTCTAGGAACTGCCAGAACTATTCCAAATTTACAGAGGCTGACACAAAGCAGAGGTTGAATGCCTTTGCTAGAGTTATAGGGCCTGAAGTGGTGGAACTGACAGACTGACAGACTGACAGACTGACAGAATCCTTACTCAGAACCGCTATGCATCCTGCATTATGACAGTCTTGAATTTTCTAGTTAGAGGTTGTTGGTAGATCATTATTCTAGAAAAACACACTGCTCTACTAGAAATCCAGCCAAGAGTTAGGAGATACAGACTATCCACACCGAATTTTCTAGCTATATTTGCCCATGGTAAATACTCTATGAAACGTCATTTCTTAATTATTGACTAGCTGTGCCTCTGCAAGCCCTGTGACCATAACCCCTGGGGTTTGACTACTCCTTGAATGTAAGATTAGAGGTAAGGGTCTAACTCCAGCTCATGCACTAGCAACCCTCCATGTGAGAGAATAGATAAAAAACCTACTGTCCAATGTCAGGGCTCAAGAGAAAAATCCCAGGAGCCAAAATCAGTACCTTTATCACCCACTTCGGTGTCTCTTCACCCCTCCTGATGGCTGCCACGGGGCAGCTCTGGGCCAACAATCCCCAGCAGGGTCCTTCTGGAAAGACAGATCCCACCCTACTCTGCCTCTCCCTTCCTGCCCCCATAGTTCCATTTAGTAGGTCTGGGTGGGTCCAGAAATCTGTTCTTTAAAGGTTCACAGTGATTCTGATTCTCTGCCAAATTTGGACACCATGAGAACGTTGATCAAAAAAGTAGTAGATTTGGGGCGCCTGGGTGGCTCATTTGGTTGAGCGTCTGGCTTCGGCTCAGGTCATGATCTCACGGTTTGTGGGTTCGGGCCCCACGTCGGGCTCTGTGCTGGCAGCTGGCTCAGAGCCTGGAGCCTGTTTCGGATTCTGTGTCTCCCTCTCTCTCTCTGACCCTCCCTGCTCATGCTCTCTCTGTCTCTCAAAAATAAATTTAAAAAACATTAAAAATTTTTTTAAAAAAGTAGTAGATTTTTTAAAAACATGCCAAGCTTTAATTATTTTGTGTTGATAGTTACTAGATCACATGATCTTAAAATTAGGGTTGGGAATCCACCCGCTTATATGCCATCCAGACCAATCCTCCCCCAGTCCCCAAGCCACCCAGCTGTTCTCCTGCTTCTCACTCATTTAAAATCCCTTTATCTAAAACAACTGTACTAGATGCTTATCTGATTAAGTTCCAGCTGCCAAGAGGTGGCTGGGCTTCAGCTGAATACTGCCTGGGTTCATCTGAATTTCAAAAACCCCTAAATTAATCTCCAAATGGGAACATTGTCCAGGGACACTTTATAGCTATAGGCTTTCTGTTATTCCTGATGTATACCAAGTGACTTTAAGTCTTTTAGGAAGTAATACAAAGAAGCCCAATTCGTGAAACAGGAAGTGTGGACTCCCAAACTGGAAACAATTGTGATAATGTATATTAAATAAGCTGATACTGTTATTATTGCAAATGTCAAGTTCATTACAGCAGATGTTTCAACCGAAGATCACTACTCATTAAAATCAAACAACCAGTATGCCCTGAATTCACCATTTCATTTAATGTGTCAGCTTCAATGCTGGAGGGAGTCAATCAGAATTATCTTCCCTGTAATTGTTTTAGGATTATTATGTAACAAAGGATCAGCTTTCAATTCTTATCGCTTGCTAATCATGAGAATTAAAATGTGCATGAAGAGTTAACAAGTGACACAGAGGCTATAAAATGTACTATAAAATACTTTACAGTTGTATGCATATTGCTGGAGGCGTCATTTTAATTCCAAAAATAGATGACCTTACTATTAAGGAAAAAATATTCAAAATTGAAAATGAGGCAAAACAAACAAACAAACTAACCCAGGTAAGTGATTTGTTGATGTTATTCTAGAGCCTGAGCCCACTTAGCCCCCTCTGCCTCTCCAGGGAAATGCCACTTTGTTACATTTACAATGCTTTCTATTCCTTCGGGCCTAGACATTTTACACCTCTTACAATTAGTTCTGATTATGATTTACATCTTTGTCAAGTAGGAAAGATAACCCAAGGGTTCGTTTTATTACTCAGCATGCCAGTATGGTCTCTAACTTACCCACATTATCTCAGCCTTCCTTTTTGATCTCTCCATAAAATTCCCATTTTTCATATGTTTTTCTGAACTGGTTCTATCATCCTCTTTATTCCCTCATTAATTAGTTATAGAATTAATCTTATATAAATGTTTGTAGTATTCCATTGCAAAAAAAAATGATCTAATACTACTCAGGGAATTGGGTAAAAAAACTAAAAAGACAAAGTTGCAACCATTGTCAGAAGAGGATAGTGTGCAAGCCTCCCTCAAAGGAGCTGTATTGAGAAAATAAAACTTAAGTGAATACTTAGTTGAAAGTAAAATTGTTGAAAGAATGTCTGGCAAAAGTTACCAGTAAGTGTCTTAAAAACATGAATTCTTTTCAGGGCACCCGGGTGGCTGAGTCGGTTAAGCGCCCGACTTAGGTTAGGATCTCAAGGTTCTTGAGTTCGAGGGAGTCCCACGTCGGGCTCTGCACTGACAGTATGGAGCCTGCTTGGGATTCTCTCTCTCTTCCTCTCTCAAAATAAATAAACATTTTAAAAATTATATGAATTCTTTCAAAGACGCATCTGTGAGTTACATGTAATCCTAAAAGCCACATTTAGGATACCTCTTTAAAACAGATTATGCAAATTTCAAATGTCCAGATCATTAAAGGCCTCTAAATCACTCTGTTCTAGCTGCATTTGCAGATATGGCACCGTCCTAGGCTAATGGGATAAGGGGGAGCAAGGTCTACTGGAAGCTATTTGTGAAAAGAGTTGGCCATAGTCTTGAACAGGTTGGCCAACACACTTCAGAGTGAAGAGTTTAACGTTTATGTGGAGATCTCATAGATCACTACTTATCTTTGAGCATGAACTAAATAGCCTGGAAGGATCTGGACCTGATGCCTCACCTGAACCATGTACATGATCATCTATTCTTGCCTTGGGCATCCTTCCGTCTCACTTTACTGGGTTCTTACTTCATAGATGGATTATTACAATAAACCCTCATCTTGTCTCCTCCAGGGTTGCTATTGGTTCTATTTCACTCAGTAGGCTCCCTTCGGTCTCTTACAGAGAAAGGCGATAATGGGTTTACATGGGGGTTAATGTCCATCACCACCTTCCAACAGTAACCTCCTCCCTTTACGTCCACACCCCACCCCCCACCCCATGTTGCTTCAGTGTGACTCTCACTGTCAACGGTGGTGAGATCATCTGAAAACGTCAGTTCTGTGGGTCAAACGCGGTAGAATACGAGCAAACTCATGAGACTCAACACATAGATCATTCTTTTAATAATGCTGACTTAATCCAATCTTTTATCAAGCATATTATTTAAAATTTTATTACTTGTTATGAATTTAATATTGACTTCATCCACATCAGAGCATAAAATATTTTGCTTGCTTAAACTACATATGTAGGACAACGTTAACAGGCCAGCGGGGATTCTCAACACACTGACTGGAAACAGCTTTTAGAGACGAAAACTCAAAGAAGAATTTAAAATCAATCCCACAGCAAGTAAAATCAACGTCTTTCCCAAGCATTCAGTCACACGGGAGCGAAAGAAGCAGGGTGGCATTTTCTTTTCACGGGGTGCGGAAGCCATGCTGCTCTCAAGGGAGGGGGGATGAGACCGGCTGATTTTATTTTCACCAGTGAAGAAACTTTTCAATGAAGCAGTTTTCAACGACTCAGCACGGCTAACAAAGTAACATTACCGATGAAAATACAATAATAGATGAGCTGCACAATCCAGGCATTTTGTTTTCCAAAGGGCTTCTCCCACAGGCTCCTTTAGAGAGCCGTGAATGCCTGTTTCTGCAAAAGAAAATCTCCCTGCTGCTTTTCTCCTCCCGCAGAGATGAGTGCAAAGAATAAAGTCGTTTTCTTTCTTCCCTTTTCTTTCTCATCTCTCTCTCTGTTTCTCTTTCTCTCCCTCTTTCTCTCTCTCTCTTTTCAGTTGGCGACTGCCCTGGCCACCGTAAGTTTTCTGTCTCCCATCATGGTCCCACTCCCCAATTCTTGTGTATAGGAAGAATTCAATTCTTGTGAATTCAGAAATAGACTAAAAAAACATGTCCAGAAAAGCTGCAACTAAATTATGACTGACCCCACAGATGGAAAGACCACCCCTTAATCTAGCTATGTCCCATGTTCAGGGAGGGAAAGAATGCCCTGGCTAATTTGGTTCCTGATTGAAAGCTAGGGCCCTGGCTGTCCCCCTTCCTAAAAAAACCTCTTTTTATTTTTCTTTTCCCGTCTGAAAGCCTGCCCCAGAGGAAAGCCCTCTGCATATCAATGAAGAAAAAGGAGAGCAGAGGTGACTGAAACGGAAGATTATTATTTTTTGCCCTGTCATTTAAAGGGTTCTCTGAGAATCGTGCCCGCTTTGTGATTCCATTTCCAAACACATTCTTTGCCAGCTCCAAGCCAGGAATCCTCTCCCTGGTGACCTGTGCGGCCATCCTGGAGGCTGGCTCGGTCCTGCCCTGCAGGGTTGAGCCACGGAGAGATTCAAGGGGGCCAGGCATAGGCTGGAATCAGCAGAATTTAAGGCTCATGAGGAGGGAACAGGGAGGGGAAAAGGGGAGGAGAGGAGATGATACTTCGGCTTGGCTGGGCTCGCTGCTGAACGGAGCACAGCTGAAAACAATAGTTCTGGAGGCCAGACGTGGGGGGGGGCTACCATTACAGAGTCAGAATAGGAAAATTAAAAGGAGAGAAATGAATATATTTGTATAATCCCTTTAAGGTCTTTCTTATCAAAACTGACCTGAAACCACATATGATTTTAAATTATAAATTGCTGCTTTCACAGAAGTATTGTGAAATTTGGTTTCAAGAAGTTAATCTTTCAGGGATAATTTAGAAGATAAAAATTATAAGACAACTGAAAAACATCCATTAGGCATTTAACAAACGTGTTTCAAACCAAAGCTCTTACTTTAAAGGATAGGACCAGGTTAACCAGGAAAACAAAATGTATCAAAATAGTAAACCTTGTAATGTATGCATGTAGCTTCTATACCAGAATGACCGTTAATCATCAACAAATGTACTTTCTATATAAAAGATGTCTGCTTAAATAGAGCTATATGAGAAACAAGACCTTTATTTTAAATTAAGCTTAACATCATGTAACAGATGTTTTCTCTTTTCTCCACCCCAAAGGGGACTGTAATACTGTTTGACATGACAGTTGTCAACTGTAGAATGTGAATAATAAATTATGGAAGCTAAAATGTATCACTGTCACTTAATATTCCATTTTAAATAGCACTATCACTTAAATACCACCTGCACTTCGGCTCAGGTCATGATATCAGAGTTCATGAGATCAAACCCCTCACTGAGGTCTGTGCTGATAGCACGGAGCCTGCTTGGGATTCTCTCTGTCCCTCTCTCTCTGCCCTTCCCCCGTCCATGCTCTCTCTCACTTTCTCTCTCAAAAAAATAAACATTAAAACACACACACGCACACACACACACACACACACACACACACACACACACACACACACACTGTTCCCTGTGCTGGGAGTCCGGATCTGTTAACGCTGACACTCATCCAGACCAGGGAATGCCCTTGGCTTTTAAATTAAACTGAATGTTGACTATTGAGAAAGAAATTTCCCAGGAAGAAAATTATATTATTATTCTTTCACTGTTGAGACGCATATTTTCTGACTTTAAAAGGCAACACTCATAGGAAGGAAGTTGCTTATGAGATGAGATTTTAATTTTGTTAGAAACAGAAAAGTGAGCTGAGCGTACTAAGAACAATGCCAGGGTACTGGCTACAAATGATTAACAGTTATTAAAATCAATGTCAGAATACTCGGACAATAGATCGCATGCTAAAAGGCTCAGAGTAAATTTTTGGAGTCGAACGTCCCTGATGTAAATTGCTGAGCTAGTCAATGCCCTGCTGGGCAGAGAATATGTCTAGAGCAGGACTCGATCCAGAACATACCCTGTGCCGAGGGAACAATAGATAATGAGCAGCACAGGAAGGGGGGCAGGAGTGACAGGTACCGAATGAAAGTATGCTCACGTGCATAACAAGTCCATGTTTGAACAACAAAGTACCAAAGTGCGGCAGAAACTACTGAAGAGAACCCAACCCCGGGGTCTCAAATGTCTTAAATTAAGACAATTGAGCAGGACCCTTTCTCACTACTACAAACATTCACAATGATGAGTACGGCCAATACTTGATAGATAACCACTTTCCAAAGCTGAATTTCAAATTAAATTTTATCGCCTATAATTTTATTTATGCCCAACAATGAAAAAAATTGAGACCAGTATGCTTACAAGTGGGTAGCCAATGTATTGAACAGGAAATATAGATATCGATATTGGGATTATATATATATATATGTGCACACACATATTTACACGTGTGTGTGTGTATTTATTTTAGCGAGAGAAAGCGAGCACACAAGCAGGAGAGGGAGGCAGAGGGATCTCAAATAGGCTGCACACTCAGTGCAGAGCCCGATGCGGGGCTCCCTCCTTTGACTGTGAGATCATGACTTGAGTCTAAACCAACAATTGGACGCTTAACCTACTGAGCCACCCAGGCGCCTCCACATTTGGATTATATTTACACAAATGGAATGCACAAATATGCAGACATGGAAATAATCAAAGGAATCCACTTTTTTGGAATAGGACACTGAAAAAAAATCTTTGAGAGGGTAAGGGCCTGGTGGTTACTCAGAGTTTGATAAATGTACAGCTGGCAATATATTTTGATGCTTCTGTGCAGGAGATCTGATACCAGGATCACATGGACAGAATGCCTAGAATGTCCCATAAGCATGAGTTTCTTAAATCTGCAAATTTGGAGATTCTTGTGCATAAAAAGTAGGAAACACTTTTCTATATACGTAGCTCATGTTGAAATAAATATTTCTACATCTCATGGCTATAAAATTGGCTGAGAAAGACTGAACCACCTCCATGCAGTTGATTTACTTGTCATTTATTTAGTCTTTGATACCTGGGAGTCTGAACAAACAGAATCTCGATCATTGTTAGCGAGTGCGGCACACGGCTTGCGAGAGTGTGTGATTCATGGAGCCACAGACACGAGTTTTGAAGAGTCTACACACTTCAGTTAGCCACCTCTGGGGCGCTGTGGAGGCAAATGAGACTCTTGAAAGGTGTGGAAAACACAGAGAGAAAGAAAACAGATCAAAGTTAAGAAGCTGCCTCAAGTAGTAACTAATTACACAGCCAGGGATTACTGACAAAATGAAACAAGAACAGAAAGACAACAGTGGGCTTGTGACAAACTTCATAGCTGGCTCTCTGATTCTTCCGGGCTTCTTTTCACGCCAAAGACCCTTGCCTAAGTCACTCTCCTCCTGCTTCATAACATTGCCATGGTTCACTTCCCTGTCTTTCATTCAACGTATGGGTGAATCCAAATTTTAATACTTCCATTTGAGCCACCTTTGCAAGTTTTTTTTTTCTTAAAGGAGTCGATCTTAGACATCGCCTATTACATCAGCTTCATTCTGTCCAGACTTGGCACACAGAGGTCCAGCCAGGATAGGGGGAGGCCGAGGCACACAGAGGATGCTATGCTGAACCCCTAGCTAGGAGATACTTGGAATGGAGGTTTAAGATACAGGGCTGACGGCTTCAGGAGATGGGCGGAGCTTCTGGTGCCTTAATACATACTTAAAACCTAAAACTCTTGAGTTTTGGTCTCACATTAAGATAATTTCTGTGAGAGGTAAGGGCAAGCAGGTATGAACTGCTTTAGGGCAATGGAATTAAGATTATCATACACATTACATTCCCCAGTGAATATCTGATGTTTTATTTATTATTTTGAGAGAGGGAGAGAGAGACTGTATGTGTGGGGAGGGGCAGGGAAGGGACAGAGAGAGAGACAGAGAGAGAGAGGGAGAGAATCCCAAGCAGTCTCTGCACTGTGATTGCAGAGCTCAGCCCAACACCAGACTCAAGCTCACTCATGTGAAATCATGACCTGAGCTGAAATCAAGAGTCAGACAGACGCTTAACTGACTGAGCCACCCAGGTACCCCGAACATTTTAAGTTTTAAAATAAAACTCGCTTATAAGATAAAACAGAGGAAATAATCAGCATAGAAAGTGTAAAGACTATACTATATACACACGGTGAGCATTTTTACAATGATTATTGATGCCCATGGAAGAATTAGGCTGTCTTCCAAAGCAATGGGTTTTCTATCACTGGAGATGTATTATACATAATTCTTATTTGTTCTTAAACGTTTGGTCTTACAGGGCAGCAAAAACTATATTGTTGTACCAAAGAAGATACAGGATATCTGAGCCAAAGGAACATTAAAAAATATTTACTTAATTTTCTTTCTTCTTAATGTTTCTAAAGTTGGGGATGTAGCTGAAAATCAAGGTGAGGGAATCTCACATTCTGCAGAAGCGGAGGCTCAAGGCAGCTGTCCTCACCGAGGCTGACGGAAGACCAACAAAATGAAGAGTCGGCTGAATCTGCAGCGCTACAAATAACTAAATGTTCAGTCTCATTTTCTTTTCGTGTACATGTATTCCAGTAAGTGACACAGTGACGCAGCACCGATAGGAAGCAACTGTGTGCAGACAATCACGTGTCCCGAGATGGACCAAGGCGGTTGGAGTTGCCAAATTTTCAAAGGTTGAGATGGCTGGTGTGAAGACCACCCCGGAAGACACTCGTGGATGTCTATCCCTCACGCACCTGAATACCTTTGCCTTTATGTCAAAATCCTTCTTTAACAGTAGCTGTTGAACACCATGTGATGTGTACTTTAATTCAGAGGTTAGGGAAAAAAGTCCCTTAAATTTAACTAAAGAGGAAAGGTATTTTTAGGATATATCATTCAGAACATGTTGAGTAATGAAAGGTCTTCATAAATTATATGTAAGAACATGGATAGTGGGCATCTTTCCACAGAGTCCTGCTGTTCGGTGGCACTGGATTCTAAACCTCCTCCTCCTCCTCCTCCTGGGGCACCTGGGGGTCTCAGTCAGCTGAGCTTCCGACTCTGACTTTGGATTTCAGCTCAGGCCATGGTCTCGCAGTTATGAGATCGAGCCCTGGTTGGGCTCCGCACTGAGTGTGGAGCCTGCTTGGGATCCTCTTTCTCTGACTCTGACTCTCACTCTCTCCCTCTCTCAAAAAATTAAGAAAAGAATAATAATGCCTTTAAATGGGGCATGCATTCCCTAGTTCCCCAAAGGCTTCATCTCTTTCAAGGATTTTATCTCCACTGTCACGCACTTTAAACTACCCGCCTGGCAGGACGCCTGAGTGGCTCAGTAGTTGAGCGTCCGGATTCAGCTCAGGTCATGATCTCACAGTTCATGGGTTCAAGTCTTAAGTCAGGCTCTGTGCTGACAGCTCAGAGCCTGGAGCCTGTGTTCAGATTCTGTGTCTCCCTCTCTCTCTGACCCTCCCCTGCTTGCACTGTCTCTCTCTGTCTGTCAAAAATAAATTAAAAACATTAAAAAAAAAAAAAACTACCCACGTAGCATTTGAGGACACTGGGTGCCAAGGATCGTTGGCCTGCATGTACACAAGGTCTAACAGCCCCCACACAAAATTGTTAAAGGTTAGTATTTGTACATTCTGTTCTATTTTTCTAAATAATACTTTTAAATTAAAAAAAATCCTGATGTAGGTGCTGTACATTTTCCCCACCATATGATTCCTCAGGCCCCCACCCCCAGCTGCACCGAAGGAATCTAGGATTACCCTGGAGGAGTCTGCCCTGTGTGAGCAAATGCTAGGGTGGCTCATTGTCTGATCAAGTCCGCCCAGTCCGTGCCGAGAAGAAAATTACGTTTAGGCTGTAGTTGGAAGCAATATACTAAATTATTTCTTGCATTCTCGTTCTCACAGTTATATGCCTCAAAAGCAGCAGAATCAGTATATTGTATTTGGAAGCATCTTGATAAATGGAGTTAAATCAGCTGTCGGGTAGGAAAATTTGGTGGGTGTTGTGTGTGGGCAATCCATCAATCAATTTCTCCAAAATGTTTATTTCCAGACTTTCCCTCTAGGCAAATACAAAGTTTATTTACTATATTTTTCAGTCTGCTTAATTTTTTTTCTGGTCTTATTTCTAATAATCCAGGTACTTCCTCAGACCAGACTGACGCTAATACGTTACATGTCTGCAGAGCGACTCTCTACTTCCAGAATGGCAACGTGAGTAAAAATGTTCCGTGCTCTGTGCACAGATTCTGTACACAGGTTGCTGGAAAGCTGGGGCGCCTGGGTGGCTCAGTCGGTTAAGCATCCGACTTCAGCTCAGCTCATGATCTCATGGTCCATGAATTCGAGCCCTGCGTCAGTCTCCATGCTGACAGCTGGGAGCCTGGAGCCTGCTTCAGATTCTGTGTCTCCCTCTCTCTCTGTTCCTCCCCAACTCACACCTCTCTTTCTCTCTCTCTCTCTCAAAAGTAAATAAACATTAAAAACATTTTTTTAAAAGAATACTGAAAAGCACTAAATACATTGAAATGAATCAACTTAATAATCGACAAAACAGATTATTTTTAAAAGGATGGAAGTCTTTGAAAATACATGATCCAGTTTTAAGAGCTAAACACAGAGCCGTCCTCTAAGTGAGGCAGCTGCTTTAAATATGTAGATCTTCTGCTCCAGTATCTTAACAGCTGGAGGAAATTATGGTCCAGAGAGACATGTGCATAATCTGAATTAAGCAGATGCGGGCTGTGAGGAAAAAAAAAAATCTCAGAGTGGTAGATGCAAACAATATTACTGAAACTCCAAGGGATTTTTATTTATTTATTTTTTTCATAATGATGGCAAACGTTGCCATTCTTGTGATACAAACCACCTACACCAGTTAAAATAGTGATTCCGTCTGCCCCGCTTCCCTTTCAAAAGTCCAAAAGAAAACATGCCAACTTCTGCACGACACGGTCTTCTCTGCGCTCCGCCAGTTTGCAAAACTCTTTCGAGATGGCATATTGATTCGGTGCTGCTTTTACTCCTATCAGCCGCCCTAACTTCTTTCAGGATCCATACTGTGCAAGGCACACCGAATCCATCATGCTGTCACATGCTGGGGGCCCGGGTGAGGGGGAGATATGGCAGAGGAAGAGTGAGAAATGACAAAAAGGTTAAGAGAACTATGTGTTCTCGAGAAATGGAGTAACCGAAGTGTTGTCTTCCAATTCAAAATGCGCCTGACCCACTTTGGTGACCACAGGCGTGCATTTAAAGACCCAAGATGCTAACCACTTAGGGCCAGATGGTGCCCGTTGGAATGAAAGCACTCTGGAACGGAGCGGGCCAGGGACCCTCGGTGGGCCCTGACCGTAAGCATTTCCACCAGAGTATGCCCTTTACCTATCCCGCTTTCTCTTTGCAGCTCCCTTGGTGAAAGTGTTTGCAGATCTTCAATTTAGAAACTAAAAGAGTTAGTATTCACACACCAGGTATATCGAACCCAAAGTACGAAAGTGACAATTACGTTTTATACTTTGCCCTCTTAATATTAGACTCCTCAGTGCTCTGTGATCTCTTGATTATTGATATGAAACAAACTAAATATGAATATCGATAGGCATTTGGAAAATAGTCTGGCAGTTCCTCAGTTAAATGTATGTTACCACATGTCCCCACGGGACTCAGTAATTCTGCACCTAGGTGCATCCTGAAGGCAAATGAAAATATATGCCCATGTGCAAAATAGCCAAAGCAGCATTATTTATAATGTATGAATGCATATATTATTTATCTGATGCATGCATTCTTTATAATAACTAAAATAAATTAAAAATTAAAATAATAGATAAAATTGAGCATGAGGAACTTAGGCATTTTATATGTATTTATTCAGCCATTTCAAAAATACAGTTAGTTGAGGGTCTGACTTAGGCTCAGGTCATGATCTCATGGTTTGTGAGTTTGAGCCCCACATCAGGCTCTGTGCTGAGAGCCTGAAGACTGCTTCAGATTCTGTGTCTCCCTCACTCTCTGCCCCTTCCCCTCTTGTGCTCTGTCTCTCTGTCTCTCAAATAAACAAACATTAATAACAACAACAACAAAAAATACAAGGAGGTTATGTAGATAAACCAATGTATAAGAATACCACATTTATTATTCTCATTTTACAGATGAGGAAACAGAGGCACAGAAAGACTGAGGAAGTCCCTCAGTTGCACAGCCAGCAAGCGGGACAGTTAGGAGTTTGAACATAGTCAGGCCCCGGAAGCCCAGCTCTTAACCTTGTAACGCCACACCCCAAGGACACTACCACGGTGCCCCGGGGTGTGACAGACCACCTTTGGGAGGTGCGGTGACAGGTGATTTCCATTTTCCTGCTTTTGTCATTTTCAAACTCCTTATATTAACCATTATGACCTCCAGGAGAGACAGACCCAATCAGAGCGGGAGAGAGAGAGAAACAACTATTTTGCCCAATAAGAAATAACTGCTTATGGCCCTCCTAATTTTGGAAATTTTCAGGAAATTATAGCATAAAGTATTACAGCATCAGGTCAAAATTTTAGGGATAAATTGAAATCACATTGAATCCTTCATCTATTTGTTAAGTGGTTGTGGTGGCAAGAAGCTACCCTCTTAGAATGGCTTCAAGTTGGAAAAGTTAGGTCCACGGGTCCCAAACTGAGGACGTCCCTGTCACCGGGAGAGTCACCTGCAGAGCCTGGCAGGGAACCTTCATGCAATTGCCAGAGATTCGGTGGCTCTGGGAGGTCCGTCCCCTCCCTGCAGGCCTCAGACACCTCCCCACCTCCACTCCAGGAGGTCTGGATAAAGAGAGCCTATCCCAGACATTTTGAGAAAAAAATACGGGACCATTATTTTTAAAAGAAAACAACAAAAGACACTATATTAAAATGTAGGGGACATTAAACAGAATAAATTTCTATAGCCTAGAGTCATGAAAAGTATCAGCAAAATTAGCACCCACTAAGAGAGACATAGAAGAAAATGGGGCTACTTTAATAGTTTTAACTGTTTAGCACTTTTCCAGAGCCAGACAGATCTGGGATGCCTAATTCTCTCCCTACATACCCTTCTTTCCTGTTATTAAATTAGAAAAATGAGAGCCGCAAAATTAAGCCAAACGATGTGATCAAGCTCAAGTTAGAAGTGAAGTCAAATCCACTATTTCAGTCCTAATAAAAACTAGCATCCTTCCCATACTCCTCCGCGCCAAGGCACGCTTCCCAGCAGGAGCCCACCACCAGCGTCCTTACAACCGATTCCGACGGCCAGAGAGTCTGCTTAATGCACCTCCAGGCAATGGTTAACAACTTAGGAAGGACACTCACTTGGCAAATTCATTACGCACAATGTGTGATTAATGACAAGCTATATATTAGGAAGGAGGGAAGACGCATGTGAGCCCCTGACTTGGGCCAGGTACCGTGCGAGGCGCTCCGCAAAAGCTTTTATTTAACTCCGACAACAACTTCAAGGTCAATATTATCATCCCTGTCTTCTCAGGTAAAGAAACGAGGCTGTATGGGCATTAACTGACTTGCTTGCCATCCGCGATACACAGATGATTGATCTAAGAGCAGCGTCAGATACGTCACATTCCTCCTGCACCAGATCGTCTTGCCATTGACGGGAGAGGCTGTTCCTGAAGGCACATAACCAGGTACTGACCCAGGTATGTGCCTTCATCTGTGTATTAATACAATATGGAAATATTGACCAAGTAAATGATGATACCAGGTCAGATACTAGAAAGTTATCAAGTGCATTCAATTTACTCTATACAAAGAATCCTCAAAGACCTTAGTGAATATATTTCACATTTAAAACTTCTTGACCTTTGGGGTCCCTGAGTGGCTTAGTTGGTTAAGCGTCTGACCTCGGCTCAGGTCAAGACCTAGTGGTTTGTGTTTGAGCCCCACGTTGGGCTCTGTGCTGACAGCTCAGAGCCTGGCGTCTGTCTCAGATTCTGTGTCTCCCTCTCTCTCTGCCCCTCCCCTGCTCTCCCTCTCTCTCTCTCAAAAATAAATAAACATTAAAAAAACTCTTTTTAGGTTCCTGATCTTCATTAGAGTGTCTAGTATGCCTTGGTAACAAGCGAAACTGGATGGAAAATTTCCTTACCTTTTCACACGTATTCCCTAAAGAGGAATAACTAAAATCAGTTTGGCATCTGGCAAGCATTGAAACGTAAAGGATTTTGATAATTAATTTTAGAGCAGAACTCTTCATATTCTACCTAACCTTCAGTCCCACAAATACTGATGGAGAAATCAAATCCAATCGCAAGTTAGCAAAATATTACATATTCTACCTAAGACGACAAATAAACCAGAGAACTTTTTCTAAAGAACACACACAATATTATCCTTGGTGATTTACACAATATCATAAATTACATCTTATCCATATTTGAAAAAATTCATGAAAAATGTTTCAGCTTACAGTCCTGGTTTTTTCATATGTTTATTTATACAGTCCACTAATTCTCAGTAAAATGGATTAATCTCGATATATGGCCAAAATAAACAAGTTGGGTTGCATAAGAAAGCTGTAATATAATATCACTTACTTAAAGTTTAAAACATGCAAATTACTGGCATTCCATTTTTCCAATGCAATGGTAGATGTGTACATAAAAAGGAGTATTAAACACGGATGACAATGGCAAATTCCAAAATTCAGGATAAAAATTAAGTCTCTGGGGAAGTGGAGGAGAGATTCAGAGAGAAGCATATGCAAGGTGTCACTTCTCCTTGTAATTTTTTTCGTAAGGCGAATAGTGGGTACATTGGTGTTTGTGTTATTAGCCCTGTCCTCTTTTGCGCTCCTGAAGCACTTTAGAATAACAGTTGCAAATGCATAACCCTCCCCCCCTCCGAATTTTATACGATGGTTCACATATAAACCATTCATTCATCTTTGACTTGTAATGGAAATTTGACTTGTAAAGGAAATCAATATTGCTAATGTCAGGCGCCACAAAAGAACAAGCATACTAATCAAATTCAAAGCCACTAATGCAATTTCCATGTATTTCTATTACAGTTCTCCATTTAGATTCCACATCCAACTTCATCTGGACTGGGAGTAGACGTGTATATTCTCAAACTTTAATTGAAGAATGTGTCTCACTATTACATTATTAGCAGGCACAGCGTGTCCAACACCGAGTCTCAAATTTATACTTCTATTCTGTCCCCTTAGAAGACTCATATGACCAAACTCCCTCTGGATATCTCCACTTTAAAGTTATTTGAAACCTTAACCCCTCAAATAAAATTTAACTTGAAGCCCCTCCCCCAATGACATTCCTCTTTTTCCTCCCCTCTTGCTGATCCTGTTCCTGTGGCATCAACATTGATCATGTGTTCAAACCAAACATCTGTGTGTTATATTTAACTCTTCCCTGCAGTCAGTTACTTCGTCACCAAGTGCTATAGAAACAACCTCAAAAACATCACAAATCTGTACATTGGGGGCTGTTTTGACTTCGAGCTCTCCAGGTAAGTCCCACTGTGTCTCCCCACACCAGTTACAGTGGCCTCCAAACTAACCTCCTCGCCTCCACCATATTCCAGCCACATTTTCCTTCTTTTTGGGCCCCAGTTAGGCTTCATGAAGCCCCGCTGCTCCCTCTGGAATGCTGCCCTGCAGACGTTCCCAGGACCGGCTCCTTCACACCTCCATCAGGTATCAGCACCGAAGAGAAGCCTTTCCTAAATTTCTTAAATATAAAGTAGCATCACCAGTCTTGAGCTCATTTTCTTTTCTCCTAGGCACTTACAATTATCTGCAATGGAGCACTGTTATTAGCTTAACAGTTAGGACTGAGTTTGGTTGCATGTAGCAAAACACTGCCTATAGGAGCAGAACCAAATTGGGATTTCTTCTTCACAGGTAAAGAGAAGTCTAGACAGAAGCTCCAGGACTGGTCCTGGGCTCCATGCTGCCGTCAGGTACCAGGTCCCTTATACCTTTCTGCTCTGCTCTCTTTCCCATGGGCCTTTCATCTCCGTGATGCTCGGACAAAAAGCTTTGCTTGCTTCTCACTGCTCATGGAACGGAGGCTCCATGAGAACAGAGACCTGGCCTGTCTCATCCACCATTGGAAGGATCACAAGTCACATGCTAACAGCTCAATCCGTATTTGTATAATTGTTATAAACCAATGAACCCGGAATTCAGAAGTCCTGCATTTCGGGGGTCATCCCTCATCATGGGAGGTCACACACAACGGCCATCCCCCGCCCCCCCTTCACCAGCCCTGCAGAGGTCTCCTAAGTGCCTGGGCACCCACATCTAATTCCTCCCCCTCCTATATCACACCCTCCACACAAACTCATCATATAACTGAAACACTCCTTGAGAGCAGGGGCCCAGCTGTCCTGTTACCACAGTTCTCCTGGGGACTGTGCCCAGGAGCACGTGCTGTAGACACCCAGGGGACATTCGTTAAAACAATCAGAGATATCTAAGCCTCTGGGCACCTTGCTCCGGGCACCTTAGCACTTGGCCCCGGCCACCCTCGTCATGACATGCCTTTCCTGTTCTTTCCTTTATACTGCGGTTAGTCGCAGGAAATCGCTGCAGTTCTAAACTGTTTCAGACCTTAGAGTCTCCTCATACTTTATTATCTCTGCATAAAATGTCTTTCTCTCTTTTTAATACAGGAACTTTTACAGACATCTCTTAAGTCTCAGCTTCTGATTCTCCCCTGCTTAGCCACCTTCCCTGATGCCTCCAGGCCTGTAGACTGTTCTGTCCACCAAGGGGCACTTTAATGATAGTAACGACAATGATGATGATGGTAAAATCGCAATACCAGCAACTGACAATAGTCTGAATGTACAAATTCATGTAATGTTCATGGCAACGCTCCGAGGTCGGCAATGTCTCTTTTCTCATTTTAGGGTAAGAAGTGGAGCCATAGGGAGGCTAGCTAGTGAACTTGGCAAAGCTGATAAATGACGGAGCCTGCATTCAAACCCACATGGTCAGCTTCTATGATCTAGGCACTGGGACCTACACACATATTTGTCATCAGGTGGTCAGGTTCTTGGGAGCAGGGTCTGTGTCTTATTTTGTGCCATATGTGGGTTCATAATAAAATAATGTTACACGAATGGAATTAAAAATAAAAACAGTTGTACGTTGCAGAATGAGAAAACTAGCTCAATTGTAGACTAGTGAAGAAGAGTTAGGGGTCTAATATTGACTGTGCAACCGTATAAGTCACCCCACTGACCCTATGAGAAAGTACGGGGCCACATGAATAGCACCCCACCCTAAGGGACATGCAGTTACCTGGTCCGGCATGGATCAGGCCAGTTCCAGGGTCTAGTGCCCTCTCTACTATTCAAAAATGGCCACTGGAGCTTGTCCAAAGAAGGAGGTAAAATAAAATGGAAGTAAAGACAAAGGAAAAAAAGAATCCAGGCATATCAATTATTTCCAAACACTTAAAAAGGTTTCATGAACAGAAGTTTCTTCTGATTAAAAAGGGCAGAAGGAGCCCAAAGGTGGAAGGTCCAGAGACAAGGAGCCCACCCGCACACCCAACAACGGATTCTGAGCACCTTTCCCAATTCTGCCTTTAGCGACTCTCACGTGAGTGCTGTGAAAAAGATCGGCCAGGGGAGGGGTTACCATGGGACCTCTGGATTCTGGAGGCCCAGTGCGCCGGCAGACCACTGCACAAAACCCACTAGTGTGGCTGGAACAGCTGAGGAGAGGGTCCTGTGGACGGAGGCAGTGATAAGTCGCGTGTAGGGGGCGAGGCGTGGACATTGGAAGCAGAAATTCAATCATGAATGTGCAAACGCATTTCATGAGAGGCCGGAATGGGATGTGGAAACAGCTGTCCGTCTTTTGTGCTTACTGTTTTTCTAGGATCCATAAAAATACTATTGATAGATAGAACTCAACCATTCAAAGAAATAGTTTGACTCTTAGCATTCTCCCATCAGTGTCTTATGTCAAAAATAAATAAATAAAACCAAAATAATACAAGACCTAAAAAGAGTCCAATACTTTTGAACAGAAGATAGTCCACGGCAACCTTCTTCCACTGGAGGCGGAAGTTGAAAATACCAAGTCAACCCACAAACCCTAAAAGACTATCAAACAAACACTGTAATTTTTAAAGTCATAAAAAATATACAGGTGCATTTTCTAGTCAAACCAAGGCTTAGAAGTAATTAGTGAATGCATTGCTATTTTCAAAGAGTAATATCCGTTGATGTTTGTTTTCTATACCTTCAAAAATTTATTTAACTTTCAATGGTACATTTTTAATAAACTAAAATCAATCATAGGAAGAATCTCCCCCTTTACTGTAACTAATTTAGTCTTTTAATAGCTCATATACTCTTTTACAGAAAGTGGGGCAAGTTATTTTAAAAACTGCTTACTGGCAGTGATTAGGACTGAACAACTGATACACAATTTTTTATGTATATGTTTCACATATATATGTAAGGGCACAGGACAGCGATGAACTCAGCAATCATATACATTATATGATATAAGCAATATATGAAGACTGACATAGAAGAAATCATCCTTTTCCTTTTAAAGTACTCAAAAAAGACACCAACACAAAAAGATACTAATTTAATCCACAAGACAAGAGCCACACCACTACCTTTAAATGGACTACAAAATAATAAATTATGTAAATTTAGCATTTCCATTCTGCTTTTGAATTACAGAGGTGACAAATGAGTCACTTAAGTAGGCCGTATAATGTGTTTTCTCTTTAGAGTGCCTCCTAACCCTCTTGTCCTCTATTTTAAATTCGAGTGACTCACACTCTTAGGAGCTATCTCAAATAAATGATTTTGAATAGTAAGTACACTTGTAAAATTGCTTACAGAATAAAAGGGTATGTTCAGATATATTCAGCACACTAAAGAAAAAGGTAAACTCCATTAGAATAAGATCTACTATAACATAAAAACTGGCCTTAGGATTTAAATCAAAGGCGGCCCCACAAGTAAGACTTACTGAGGCCAGCTGTTCTGAGATTAGCCTGAGTATGAAATAGGAAACTCAATTTGGGGTAAATTTGTTCTCTTTTGGGATATTTAAAAAAATGTTTTTAATGATTATTTACTTTTGATAGAGAGACAGAGACAGAGACAGAGAATGAGTGGGGGAGGGAAGAGACTGAGGGAGACACAGAATCTGAGGCAGGCTCCAGGCTCTGGGCTGTTGGCACAGAGCCCCATGAGATGCTTGAACTCATGAGTGGTGAGATCATGACCCGAGCCGAAGTCGGACATTTAAATGACTGAGCCAGGCACCCCCCCCACCCTTTTTTAATGTTTCTTTATTTTTGAGAGAGAGACTTTAAAACTTTTTTAATGTTTATTTATTTTTCGAGAGAGAGTGTTTGGGGATATTTTAAAATAAAATAAATTTAAGGATGAATCTATTGAACATTGGAAATAGAAGTTCTTCTTTTGTGAATTACTCATCAAATGATGTTAATAATATTTACAGTTTTGCTTATGCATCAAAGGTCTAATTTTATTTAAAACTAAAAACAACCCTATTGAAATACAAGCACTATTACTGTTTCCATTTTGTTGATAGGAAAAGTACAGGCTGAAAAATGTAAAAATCTTACCCATCCGAGAAAGTCTGACTTTGAGAGTGATTCATATCCACTTCACTATAATTGTGTACTTGAAAGTCAAATAGAATTCTATTTTTTTTATTTTTTTATGTCTTTATTTTATTGTGAGAGACAGAGACAGAGAGCAAGTGGGGGAGGGGCAGAAAGAGAGAGAGAGAGAGAGAGACAGAATCTGAAGCAGGCTCCAATCTCTGAGCTGTCAGCACAGAGCCTGATGTGGGGCTCAAACCCACAGAATGTGAGATCATGACCTGAGCTGAAGTTGGTTACTTAACTGACTGAGCCACCCAGGTGCCCCATGTAGAATTCTAACTAAATGACTCCACCTAGCAAGTGACATTCTTGAAGTCTTAATTTCTCTGTTATATATGAAATAAGCTTATGTTGGAGACATCATAAAAAACTGTAATTATATATATTACATATATTAATTATGATATGTAATCATAATATAACAGAATATTATATTATATATTTGGACTTCTACAGAACAGCGTGCATCTCAATTTTGCTCAAAACGAGAAGAATTAACTGAGGTGCAGAACAGGTAAACAGAGGGGGCAGGTGTTACCGACTTTTGCAAATTCTGAAGTTCTTAGTGTCCAACTTTTAAATAACAATAGAAATATCTTAGTAAGTTTTTGTTTTTATTTTCTCTCCTTTTAGAACAATGTTTTGATGAATTATGCATAATAGAATGCAAACACCCAGATCCCTTTCCCTTTGAAATACTTAAGGATGTAAAAAGGAACAGAAAATACCCTTGGCAACACCAGTATCGGGCTTTCAAAAGCCCACACATCGGAACTAACGTTTGTGATGTACTCCAAACCACAGACATCAGTCAGTTCTCACATTCCTCACTTCCTCTTCTAATGTCAGGATGTTTTATCAGTTTTAAAGGCACAGTTCTATGCCGCTAATTAGGCGACATATTAAATGACACAGAAGTGGCATTTCCAGATGCAAAGTGACCAGATCCAACAACAGGGTAGGAAACATTCGAAGGCAAAATAAAGTCCAATGACAGAATGAAACCCTCAATTAAATACCTTTACATAAATGCACAAAATGTAAAACTTTCTTCCCAAGAACTGTGTTCCCCAAATGAACGTGTGCTTGTCTGTGTAAAGACACGCATGCACACAAGGCTGTATTTTAAAAACCCACAAATCATTGGGACGATAGCTCTACTGGCATTAGTTTATAATCATGAACTTGGACCACAGACATGGATAGGTGAGGTTTTGCTTCCATTCAAATGAGTCTGTGAGTCCTCTTTTTTAACTCACGGCCAAAGACTGTTGTCTTAGTACGTCCTTCAGGCCCTCAGCAAGGCCAGCGCAGCAACACGCACTTATCCAAAGGTGATTACATTTAATTCCCTGTCTACTGCTAAGTGGTCTATGAACATTGTGCTCTTATCAATATGAAACCTAACAACTGGAGGGAACAGGGCAGCTGGATGGCTCAGTGAGCTGAGCGTATGGCTTTGGCTGACGTCATGATCTCATGGTTCATGGATTTGAGCCCCACGTCGGGCTCTCTGCTGACAGCTCGGAGACTGGAGCCTGCTTTGGATTCCGTGTCTATCTCTCTCTGCCTCTGCCCAGCTCACGCTCTGTCTCTCTCTCTCTCTCTCCCTCTCTCAAAAATAAAAATAAACATTAAAAAAATTATGGAAACTTAAATAATTGGAGGGAAAAAGTTAATATATCGCAACAGGAAAAGTAAAACTCTCCTGGCCCCAATTAATGGTGTTTCCTCTCTCTTATGGGCATCGCTGAAATTCTAACTAAAATAAGTTCTTTCATTACATGCTTATCTCCCATTTAATTTAGACCTAAAGAAAATAAAAGGGAGCAGAGGAAATATCGACCAGTATTCATCTATAAAGTAATGAAAGCTACATTCCAGCCCGCCCATAAACAGAAAATGAATACATACTTCCGTGTTTATCAGTCATAAGTGAGCTTGGTCTATAAGCTCTAACGGGCTTTTTTCATATAAAATTTTTCATTGTTGTCTGACAATAATTCCAAGCTTGTTCCAATTACTTGGTAAGAGGGAAGAAGGAAAGAGAAGAATTGGGGTGAGCAGTATGTTGGTTTAAGGTGAACGGTGTAGACAAAAATTCTCATTTCTTTACTTCTCTAAAGGACAAAGGCCATATCAAGCAAAATCTTAAACACAGTCGGGTCAAATGCATGATGGAATCTGAATCCAATAACAGAGACAGCAAAATAGACTATTTGAAATGAGGACTTCTGTGAATAGTAATAAAATTTCACATTGTGTAATCATTCTTCCACTTGTCAAGTTTCTTATTAGACAGGCTTTTCCACTAGATACTGTAATAAAATGCATCCTAGCTTAAGATCTAGGGGATCGGTTTGCTCCCGAGTCTTACTCCCTCACACACTGTCTACCTTGGAAAATGAGCACAATCAGGACAGTGGAAACATCTTTGAAAGACAGAGCCCATTAAGTCAACCCGCAGACTATACCTTCAGCCTTTTATAAGCTACAAAAATCTCAACTTTTTATTTTCTTCAAGTCTGCATTTATTCATGGCAATCCTCAAAGACATTTTATAAGTCCACAGGGACACACAAATGTCAAGACTTCCTTTCAAAAGAAAGATAACATTTCTGAGGGTTACTGAGTTATGCAAAAATAGTAATTCAGAGATGTTTTCCAAACGACACATATAAATATCAGACACAAGCAGATTAAATAAGGGACTTCTAGAAGTGAGCACTTGCTGTGAACACATCATCAGCTTCTGATTCCAGATTCTGACACTCTGTGGTACTTCCCAGCCGCCATGATAACGCCCCAGTGCTCAGAAGGAACTCTACAGGGCGTCGACGTTTACCTCAATGCATGAGGCCAGCAGTAAGCTCCATTAGCAGGTCAACACTTTGAAAGACCCTTTGCATCATTTCTGAGCTCTTCAAAGGCCTTACATAACTGTACTTTTGCATTCAAAGAAATCACCATTTTATGGATGTAACCTGGCTTCCTCTTATCTTCCAATCAGAGGGAAAAAATGAATTTTAAGTAAAACAAATTGGCCATGTATATAGTCATTTGCATAATTCTTCTTTTACATGCAGACAAAAAACTCAGGGTGGAGCTGTATTCTGTTTGAATTTAACCTAGCCTCTCTCTTGTAGTCAAGAAAGTAAAAAAAAAAAAAAAAATCAAATTTAGTTTATTAATGAAATCATTTCATCCCTATTACATAAATGTATAGCACCAACAAAAGAGGAACAATTTTTCTATGTGAATGTTTTCTGGAACCATTAAAACCACAATGGTTACATAAGATGTTCATTTGTTTCCTAAAACTATGGTGCCTGACTCTCAAATCAAGTTGGAAAATACATATAGCTAGAGGACACAGTTGTTAAGAACTGTTTATTTTTATCTTCATATTTGGTAAAGGCTTTACAAACAAGTACTAATCATGTCCTTTCAGACTTACAAGGTGCTTAACATTCTGTTTCAAAATTCACGAAAGATGGCTTACTATTTCCATAAGTATTATGTACTATCGGCCCTACATGTTTAGTGTGAATTAGTCTTTAAATGTCTCTGAGAATTACTTTCTATGAAATACTGTCCGCTTAAAATAGATGCCAATAACAAGCTTATTTATTTTCTATAGGAAGAGATAGTTTCTATCCCTTTGTGGAAGATGGCAGAACTTGTGTTTGGTTTTGTTTTAACTAAACTTCATCTTAAGATATGTTTAGATTCACATCTTTGTAAGAAATAATACCGAGAGATTCTAGGTTTCCTTCTCCGAGTTTCCCAATGGTAGCACATTGCAAAACTATCATACAATATCAACCCTACAATAAGCAGTCAGGATGCAGAACGTCCATCACCCCGAGGGGCCCCCTGCCCTCCTGTGGTGCTTTTACTGCCAAACACTCTTCCCTCCTGCCCCCGCTCCCACCCCCAGCACCTCATAACCACTCATCTCTCCTCCATTTCTATAATTGCATCATTTCACGACTGTCATACAAATGGAATCACTCAGCACGTGACCTTGGAGTCTTGGCATTTTTCACTCCATGCAATCACCTTGAGATCCATCCATGGATCAATGTCGTATCAATAGTTCATTCCTTCTTCTTGTTGAGTAGGATATGGATGTACTGCCGTTTGTTTAATCATTGACCGCCAAGGGACATCAGGGTCATTTCCAGTTTTTCCCTAATGTGAAGGCAGCTGCTACAAACATCCATGTACAGGGTTTCTTGTGACCACAAGTCTTCGTTCCTCTGAAATAAGTAACTGGATGTGTGACTAGTGTGTTGCAGAGTAAAGTGTATGTTTAGTTTTTTTTTTTAATATTTATTTATTTTTGAGAGAGAGACAGAGTGTGAGTGGGAGGAGCAGAGAGAGAGGGAGACACAGAATCCAAAGCAGGCTCCAGGCTCCGAGCTGTTATCACAGAGCCCGACGCGGGGCTCAAACTCGTGAACTGCAAGATCATGACCTGAGCTGAATTCTGACAATTAACCAAATGAGCCCCCCAGGCGCCCCTCGTCTGTTTAGCTTTTAGAAACTGCCATAGTCTTCTGCAGCATGACTGGTGGCTGTACCAATGTTAAGGAACTGCCACTCCGCCTCTGGCTTAGCGGCCACCACCCCGTCAGTTAGCAGCCCTCAACATGGACACTAGACCCTCGCCAGCAAAAAGATGAGTGACTTCCCGAAAGCTCAGATAATACTTAGCATTTTTAAGCAATAAAGTATTGTTAAACCCAAGTATGTATATTGGGGTTTTTTTTAAAGACATAATGCTATTGCACACCTAAGAGACTGCAGTGTAGTGCAAACCTAACTTCATATGCAGCGGGGAATCAAAAAAAATCAGTGACTTTATTGTCATATCTGCATTATTGTGGTGTCGGGAACAGAAGCTGCAGTATCGCTGGGGTTTACCTGTACATTTTCTCTAGCTGCTTTCAAGATGTTTTCCTTGTGGTTAGTTTTTGGAAGTTTAATTATAATGTTTGTATTGCTTTGATTTTGGGGGGAGTATTGCTTTGAATATGTCAAAATTCTGGATTCTCTCAGCTTCATGAATTGGCAGCTTTATGTTACTTGGAGAATTTGGTAAGTTTTCACCCCTTACTTCCTTGAGCATTTTGAGTCTTGCCTTCTTTTATCCTCTCTTCCCAGGACTCTGATGATATGATTTTTAAACACTTTTTCATAGATCCACATATTTCGGTGGCTCACTTTCTTTCTTCCTTCCCTCCTTCCCTCCTTCCTTTCCTCCTTCTCTTCTTCCTCTCTCCCTCCCTTCCTTCTCTGCTTCCTTCCCTTCCTCCCTTCCTTTTGTCTATATTCTCTGTTCAAATTGTGCAATGTCTATGATTCCCTCTTCTCTTCACTGGCTTTTCCCTCTACCCCCTCGATTCTTCAGTTGATCTCATTTGATGAGCTTTATATTTCTTACTTGTATTTTTCAATTCTATAATTTCCATCTATTCGTCTTTATATGTTTTCCATCTTTCCTCAGACTTATTTTTCTCCTTTGTTTCAAGCACATCTGTCATTGTTTATTGAAGTCTTTTATCATGGTTGGTTAAGCGACCTGCTAACTTAACATCTCTCATCTGAACATCAGCAACAACTGATAGTCTGCATACAGCTTGAGATCTTGCTGATTCTTGGTGGTTTTCCTTTGAAACCTGGGGATTTTCTCACTGTTGTGAGACTCTGAATCTTATGGAAACCCTCTGCGTTAGCTGGCTTTTTTCTGACACTGTTCCAGCAGGGAAGGGGATCACCACCTCACTATTGCCAGTGGAAACAGACGTCCAGGTTCCACACTCATTATCTGTAGAAATGGGGACTCCTCACTACTGGGTGGGCATGGTGTCCCGGAACCACACGTGATCTCCACTGGCACCGTAGCTGGAGTGGCCTTGTGACTGCTTGGCAACAGTGAAAATCCCAACTTACCTCCAGGGTTCTCCTGTTGCCATGCCAGCAGGGAGAGAGCAGGCCTGCCAAGCGAGCAGGTGTGTCAGGCATTCATTATAGATTCATTAGAGCCTCACAAGGGAGGTAATCCAGGCTCTCCACCAGCCTTTGTTACTGTTGGTGGGGTGAGCGTGGAGCCACAGTTTTTCCGTGATGTATAGCTGGAAAAGTGTGAGTATTGTCTAAAAGTTTTCTATGTTGCTAGGCTACTCCATTCCTGGTCTTTTGGATAGAAAAGTCATTCAGGGGTTGTTTGTAGTTATTCTTTGTTTTCTTATCTGCACATGTTGGCATTTCTAGGTTTGTTTCATCAGCTCCAAGTCTAGAATATACTTGTTAAAAAGAAAAACTATGGGGCACCTGGGCAACTCAGTCGGTTAAGCATCAGACATCAGCTCAGGTCAGTATCTCATGGTTCGTGGGTTCGAGCCCCACGTCAGGCTCTGTGCTGACAGCTCGGAGCCTGGAGCCTGCTTCCGATTCTGTGTCTCCTTCTCTCTCTGTCTCTCCCCTGAGTATGATCTGTCTCTCTCTGTCTCTCAAAAATAAATAAATGTTAAAAAATTAAAAAAGAAAAAAGAAAGAAAAGCTATGTAACGCACACCTGTATTGTACCTTGGGTCCTGAGTCCCTAGCTAGTCTGCATTCCCAGCATCCTCGTGTTTGTGTTATATGTAGTAGCCAACATTTGAGCGTGCTCAGCACGAGTAAGTGGAAGTCTGTCTATTCCATCTTCCCAGAAGCAAAGCCTAAGACAGACCACCATTTTTTGACATCTTTATTTTATCCATTTTCCTTTAATTCCTTAAACTGTTAGAATCTTGCTAATAACAAGAAAGAACAGGTTAACGTATAAAGAAATGATTATACTCTAACAGTACTTTTCAAATGTAACTGTGAATATATCCTCTAGGAACTGAGAATTCTATGACATTGTTTAAGATTTTGATAACAAGTAGGTTCTGGTCTTTAAAAATGTATTTTACAAGTTAAATAGATGAAACTATTTTTTACTATAAAAATTTTTACGATAAAATTATAGTCTTAAGCTATCATTTCCCAGAGTGCATGGGGCAAATCACTAAAAATTCTTTCTAAAAGAAGCTGAGACTCTTCAGGGTGAGAAACACTGCCCAGTGCCTTGGGGAGGCATTTCTCTCCATCTACCCAGGATACATCTTTTGTCCTGGGATAATTACTTCTCTTTTTTAAAAAATTGTTTTAATGTTCATTTATTTTTGAGAGTAAGAGAGACAGAGTGCGAGCAAAGGAGGGACAGAGAGAGGGGGAGACACAGAATCCAAAGCAGACTCCTAATACTGAGCTGTCAACACAGAGCCCGATGCAGGGCCCGAACTCACGAGCTGTGAGATCATGACCTGAGTGGAAGTCAGACGCGTAATCCACTGAGCCACCCAGATGCCCCTGTCCTGGAATAATTATTAACGGAGCCTTCTTTGATTCTCAAAATCCTCCCATTTTATATGAGAAGCCATAATAATCATGTTACTTATGGTCATTATGAAAAGAAAGAAAAAAAAGAACTAAAGAAAAACAAAAGTTTCCCCCCAGCACGTGTACACATCACCCCTGTCACTCCAGCTTCTCCTCAGGGCCCCGCCATGCTTATTCAGGATTCGTTAGTGGAGACATGAAGTAGCTCATGTGTGTGGCTTATTTTCTTTTTCTCCATAGTAATTTCTTATTCTACGTCTCATATTTACCGGAAAGCATAGCATCTATAATGATAAAGGGTAACTGAACGGTTGTAAACATGTGTTTGAATGTGCGTGTGAATATTGATGAATGTAATTTTCTGCCAATGGTACAACCTTAATAAAACAAACTTGCAAATAAACGTGCTTGGTCTCTATAGCGAAACTCTTATGCAGAACAAATTACCAGTCTCTCAATATCTAAATCACTAAACTATGATCTAATAAAAGTTCAGAAATATCAAGATTGCTTTCTTGATATCTACAGGTTACATGGACTCATAATTGGGTAAATATAAACCAACTTGATAGAATTAAATGAAAAAGTTATAACATTAGAGGTGAAAATACACTTATTCCCATATAAAGAAAGAATCATTATTAATTACTAAAAATATATGAATTATAGGGGACCGCTGGCACATATTTCCTGTCACTTGATTTTTTTTATAACTATCATATTAAATTAATATGAATCAGAAAAATGCAGCCTAGGTAGACTGAGAGGGAAATGATAATGAGGGGGAAAAATGAAAGAACATTAAGGAATCACCAACTTTCAAGAATTTCGTTAAATAATATTTACTTATGTTAGAGGTGGTTCAAGGGGCATACAGATATTCACAACATTACTGTGCAGCTTTAAAGCTTCAGAATTTAGCGAGCTAACTAGAGATACGATAAAAACAGTCTGTAATGCTTCTGAAAATCTTACATAAATTCAAAACCCTGAATTGGGTTGCCATTGGATATGGTTTACCTTGCCAGTTAACATGGGTTTTCACTAGTCACAATATTTGAAACATACCATAGTGCATATCACTAAAAATATAGCCAACTATATAATTTGGCTCCTCAGTGTCCTTTATTTGTCTTTGATACTTACAGCCTAAGCTAGCCAAGTCGAAATGTCTTTGGTCTTCCAAAATCAGATCATGTCATATCACGAAGCTTAGAAGAAAGGAATAATAAACTGATGCCTTTTAATATTTAACATCTGAATAATCTCTTTTATGGAATGATCAGCTCCAAATGTGTATATACATTTTAAATATCATAAAACCGAATATTTGTTTAAAGGAATTTATGAACATCCAGCTGGAAAATTTTTTTTATAAAGCAAAAATTTCTATGTAAAATATACATTTTATTTTCTATTTTGTGATTCTAGATAATTATTATAAAGAGAAAGCAAACAGAATAACTTTTCCATAATATTAATTAAGTATAACAAGGTTTCTCACTTCCTGGCTGTAATGCTTAGTTTTACCTGTCAACTTGACTGGGCAACAGGTTACCCAGGCATTTGGTCAAACTAAGTCTAGGTGTGTACATGAGTATGTTTGGGGATGAGGTTAATATTTGAATTTAATATTAATAATTAATAATTAATAATATGGGTGGGCCCCCTCCCAATCAGATGAAGGCCCGGGGGAGGAACGAAAAGACAGATTTTCCTGTAAGAGGGAATTTCTCCTTCCCAATGGCCCTTTAACAGGGAGACGGTTTGGGGGTTTGTTTCATTTTGTTGTTTTGTTTTTCCTGCCTTTGGACTTGACCTGAAATTTCAGCTCTTCCTGGGTCTCAAGCCTGTCAGCCTTCAGAATGAAACTACGCCAGCCCCTCTCCTCCTTTTCAGTCCTTCAGACTGAGACTGGAAATAAGGTTGCTGACTGCCAATCTTAGGACTTGTGTAAGCCTTCTCCCTATGTGAGTCAATTCCTTATAACAAATCTATCTATGTATCTATCCATTGATCCATCCATCCTTCTAGACAGATAGCCTATCTGGATGGATGGATGAATAGACAGATCAATAGATTAGTCTTACGTGTTCTGTTTCTTCGGAGAACTCTGATACACTGGGTAATAAACCTACTCTGACAGTAGTAAGAGTCATACAGCTCTTGTGAATACAATGAATTCTGCTCAAGCAAAATCTTAGTCAAATTCTCAAGTCCCTTGTCATTGCAGGATAATCAAATTACAATGTTCATAAGTTTTGGTATGTACTGCTGCTTTAGAATGTTATTTTCCATGTAAAGTTCTGAATAATGAATTCAAAAATATGTGGAGGAGATTTCAGAGATTTTTGATACGTAGCATTTTAGATCTGGAGGATAGAGAAGGGGAGACGCATCATCTGATCGGGCCCTGACTACTCTGTTGCAAAAGCTGACAAGAATTCTTTGTAAAGAAAGAAAATATTCAGGTATTGTGAATGATACGTCAAAGATGACAGTTTTGGTGCGTACATGTAGGTATAAGGAAAATAGTAAGAGCAGGCACGGAAACGTCATTGATGAAATAGGAAAAAATGGCACAGCTCTTTTCGATTTGCTTTCAACAAACACAGTGCACGGCAGAGAATCACTTCACAGAAATATATTTTAGAAGCAATAACACCATGATGAAACTTTGCCGGACCCTACAGCTGTAGGTTTCTATTTTTACCAAATCTGTTTAGAGGAAGTACAAAGTCTTTTTCAGCTTGCCAAGTTCAATTTCTACTATTCTTAAACAATCCTTTTCTTAAATTTTTTTTAAACATTTATTTATTACTGAGAGACAGAGAGAGACAGAGCGTGACCAGGGGAGGGGCAGAGAGAGATGAAGACACAGAATCTGAAGCAGACTCCAGGCTCTGAGCTAGCTGTCAGCACAGAGTCCGATGCAGGCTCAAATCCATGAATTGTGAGATCATGACCTGAGCCAAATGCAGACACTCAATTGATTAAGCCACCCAGGCACCTCTTAAATTCTACTATTCTTTTTTGTTGTTGTTGTTGTTGTTGTTGTTGTTGTTGTTTTCATAATATTTTATTGTCAAATTGTTTTCCATACAACACCCAGTGCTCTACTATTCTTACGGTAAGTAAAACTTGTACATGTAAGGGACAAAAATGTATTTCTCAATGCCACAGAGTTCTTTTTACTTAACTAAACTAAAATTTCACTGAACTACAATTATACATTTTAGTTAAAATGTATACATACTACATGCACATACATTCACACACATACACAAATATATACATGTGTTTGCCTCAGTCAAGTATGTATCTGGTTGTCATTCCTTAACTCTTTATTATTTTTAATGTTTATTTATTTTTGAAAGAGAGAGAGTGACTGCAAGTGGAGGAGGAGCAGAGAGAGAGAGGGAAAGAGAGAATCTCAAGCAGGTTTTGCACTGTCAGCACAGAGACCGGTGAGGGGCTTGAACCCACGAATTGCGAGACCACAACTTGAACTGAAGTTGGATACTTAACCAGCTGAGCCACCCAGGTGCCCCATGCTCTAACTCTTTAATTTACTGCAGACGCACTCATCATAATTCATGACAGAAAGTAGTCTTGTGTTATTTAGGGTGATCTCCTAGATTCTGAAGTGGTCACCTGATAACGGTGACGATGACCATGATGAGGAAGATGCTAACAAACACCAGCATTTATGTAGCAGTTCCTGGATGTCCTGCTCTGTTCTAATAGCGTCACGTAAATTCACTAAATTAGTCCTCACAAAAGTCTAACAAGACAAGTATTAGTATTATCCCCGCTTTACGAATGAGCAAACTACCGCACAGCCCTGCTCCCTAAGTGTGTAAGATGCACTTAAAAATTGTTTGCCCTTAATTTGTCATATTAAAACTATATATTCCCTAAATATTTAGGGTTTATATTATGATATGAACACTCCATAGAGTATGATCCACATATTTAGAAATGAAGATTATGTAACAATGTGGAACAGCTTACAATATAGTATTAAGTGAAAAATAATCAGGATATAAAATTGCAAAAAAAGAATATAAAATTGCATGTCATGCTGATCACAACTATATAGAAATCACTCATGGGGAACCTGGGTGGCTCAGTCGGTTGAGCGTCTGACTTCGGCTCAGGTCATGATGTCACAGTTTATGGGTTTGAGCTCTGCGTCCTGCTCTGTGCTGACAGCTCAGAGCCATGATCTTGGACCTGAGTCCCTACTCTTTGCAGAGCGCATATACTTTGTCACCAGTAATTTCCTTTCTCAAAATAGCCTCGAAAGCATCCTTCGGCTGGAGGATACCTCCTTCCCTGGCTCCTCCCCTCGCTACCTAAAGACTTGCTCACGCCTCTGACTTCTGTCCCTTGGCGATTGCATCTAACCCAACGGCTGTAATTATGGGGAAAAATCTGTTATAAGATGGCCGACGGGACTGATCAGGAAATCCCTGTCCCTGATCAAAGGCTCCCTCTTCCGGGTTCTTCTTCCCACACTGCTTGTAGCACACATTAAGGAGGAAAGCAGAAGTAACAGGCTATAAATTACTCCCTCTGCTGATGTCTGGACTCAGACCTCTGGAGAATGATCTCCTTGGGGCCCGCTGGTGTAAAATAAACCTCCTCCCTTCCAAGATCTCTGGGCGCCGCGTGGTTCTTCTGCTGGGTGATCCAGACCAGATTCCGCAACAGTAATATTTACTGCTGTGTAACCCGTCATTAAATACAGCGAACCCTCAGCAACACGGCTAAATTCTCAAATGCCGGCCAGACATCACAGAGTTCTCCTGGCATCCACCAGCACGGTGAGGTCCTCACCCTTCCCACCACTAGACCGGGCCCCTGGACGGCCGCTCTCTCCACAGAAGCCCACGTTGTCCGAGCCCTCCAAGCACAAAGCCTCAAAGCCACGCCAGCCAAGGCGCTGTGAGATACAGCTCCCGACTCCTCCTGTCAACTCTTCGACATCTCTCCCGGCTTCCAGAAGACAGGACCCCATGTTTTCCCACAAGCACACCCGCTGGGCTCATGCCCCATCTATAGAATCTTACTTGAGTTTCAATTCATCCACAAAGTCTTTCTTGGTGACTTCCATTCAGATGTGTTTCTCCACCTTTAAAACTTGTAACACTCACCTTTCCATTTTCACGTTGCAGTTCTCAGGTTTGATGTTCTTAAGTTGAACCACATCAAACTGCTGATAGTTTTAACATAAGCCATAGGATTCAGCCTGATACGTCTGTTGCTTTCAGAGCCCCCCCCTCCCCCGCATCAAGAGCAGTGACCACAAAAGCAGAGATAAGTTTTGCCTTTTTTTGTGAGCCCCTGGGAAGCCCAGGATATTGGAAGTATTTGTCAAAATGAGAAGAATCTCCATCAGTGTATACATCCTATATATTTGTAAACAGAATCATCTGTAACAATTAGTCTAACCCATCAGCTGTCACAGTAGAGGCGAAGCAGAACCGAGACTTCAAAACTCCTGGTAACCTAAAATGTTTTGGTTCAAGGAAGTGTTTTAAAATCATTTATTTGTGAAGGGAACATTCTTGGATTCAGAGGTTGGCAGGTACAGTAAAAAGCTTTTTAGTTGACTGAAATAAAAAAAAACACCTCAAAACACTTTTAAGCACAGGCACTTCCCTTATAAAAGCAAATTGCCAAAAGCAAAGAACAGCAGTTTGTGCATAAAGAGCAGGGTGCCTCTAGCCACCGGCAAAGAGGCCCCGGAGCCGGAGGAGAATGATTTGCATTTCTATGGCTCCTTTTGTATACCCAAATTCCGAGAGATCTCACAGACAGCAGTGAGAGGATGTCAACACCCAAGGGCCCCAGGTCCTGGTACCCAGCAGCGGCCCCCAGAAGGCTGTAAGCTCGAGTGCCACCAGTCTGTGCTGGTTAGGCAAGGGGACAGAAGTGTCTGAGGGGTCCGTCCGCATCCCCCTACGGCCCACTGGAGGCGTTGGGTCTTTTGTGCTTTCACAAAGAATGATTTCCATCCCCTGTGGCACGGTATTTGCTGGCTTCCCCAACCCACCTCTCGGTGAGGGCAGCCTTGATCATGGGCGGTAACACCCCCCCTCGGACAGAAATCGCCCGGCTGATGGGATGCCAGATGAGAAGGACCAGAGCCTCTAGGAGTAGTGGGAGCCCTGCGGCTCCAGGACCCAGGCCACCGCTGGCTGGGTGGCTGTCGGTGGCCTGTTCTCGGGAACACTTTCCGGAAGCCTGGAGAAATCAAACACGAAGGTGGGCCCTCTGCTGTGCCTCTGTGCCCTGCCCCACCGGCGTGGAAGCGGAGTCTGATGGGGCGGGGGCTCGGCTGGGCACGGGGCCTCCTCGGGGAGCCACCGCAGCCACAGACAGTGACTCTCCTCCAGGGGTCACACTCGGGTTACAAATCCCTCGCAGCGCGGGGACTAGGCAGCCTGATTGGGAACAATTTATTCGAATCCTTCTTCATTAAGATTCAAATGGAATAAGTAAGGTAGAAATTGAACAGACACAGAAATTGTGCCTTCCTGCTCCCGCAGTCAGTAAACATTTATCCGCTAAGCCCGGGCGGCGTGTGCTCCGCTCGCTCACTCGCTCACTGTTGTTCTTCCAATCCTTCCTGCTTGCTGTTTTAATGCATAATTAAGAAGGTCAGAATTAATGAAGCGGCGTGGAGTAAAGTTCAAGGAATCCCCAGGCACTATTTATTCTATTAGATCTCAGGCATGAATGTCAGCCTGGCAGAGTGAGCAGTGGGGGCGGCCGCATCCCCAGAATGAGCGGGGGACACTCACCTGCACCGTCAGGTCGTTCCTCAGCTCCTTTCCTGCGAAGATCACTCGCAACTGGTCAGCTGGCACCCCCTGTCGCTTAGCAACCACCTCCTTGAGCTGGAAGATGCTGGTGTGGGAATCGACCTCCACTGGGAAACCGTGGCTGGAGTTGAACCTGACAAACACTGACCAAGACATTGGAAGAGAGGGGGCGGGGGAAGGGGACATTAACTCAAGGCTCAGACATGGCAAAGGCAACATTTTTGAACTGAGTTATGTCTCACCCACCCCTTCGAGGAACGGCATACATTTTCTCTCACTTACAACATAAAACTTAATGCAATGGGGCAACACTCGAAGAAAAATGGAGTTTCCCTGTGGGATTTCCCTTTCATTCATATATTAGTCAGTGACCCTCACCTGCTCCTTTGGACATCCTTCTTGGGAAACATAGGAGTCACGCGCAACACTTCCTAGATAGGAATTGTGAGATCCCCAAGACTTTGTGGAAGAGATTTAGCTCTGACAGCCTGTGTGAACGTCCATTCCCTCCACGGTGTCCCTCGTCATAAACATCAGAAGTGTTACGTTAGCACTCACACTGTAGCGATGGAAATAATTCAAGCCACATTTCAGACTAGAGTGAAGACCTACCCATCACTGTGTCTACAAGCCCCTGGCATTGGGGGGACCTCCCAAAAGGTTCCACTGGATCTTATGGAGGTACCTGCCTTTTCTTCAGAAACTACCAAGACCATCTTTTTTTTTTTTAGTTTATTATTTTTTTTTTTTTTTATGAAGAAAGGGAGAGTAGGAGAGAGAATCCCAAGCAGGCTCCAAACTGTCAGAGAGGGGCCCTACACAGGGCTTGAACTCATGAACTATGAGATCATGACCTGAGCTGAAGTCAAGAGTCGGATGCTTACCCAAGGGAGCCACGCAGGTGCCCCGAGGCTGTCTTTCTTATTGGAGCCTCGGCCCCCTCGCGACCCAGGGCGTCCCGGCCATCTCTGCACGCCCTCGAGTCACTGTCTACTGCCATCCCAACCTCGCCAATGTCGCCCACACATGCCCTTTCCTGTCCATGCTTTCTGTCACTACTCTCAATCTTTCCTAAATTCCAGCACTAGCCTCCCAACTGGAGTCTTGATCCATACACTCTCTTCACTTCCAAAATATCCCGCACTGCTCTGCAAAGTAAGGCTTATCAGTCCAGAGTCTGACCACAGCATAGCACTCGAGTCCTTTGAAGCCTCCCCCTTGCTGGGGAGGAAAACCCAAGGTCCGTCTCATCTGAAACAAACCTATACCCCAGCAGCTTCTCCATTAGTCCCCACATGCACCGGCTAAACTGAATGCTCCAGAAAACTTCTACACCTGGATCTTGCCTTTATTCCGCCAATCGCTTCTTCACCCCTGCCTGTTGAAAGCCGGTTCCCCACATGATCTGTCTTAAACGTTCCTCTTCCAAGAGGTCTCTCACTATCAGCCCAGTCAAGACGGAGTCTCCTCCTCCAGGCTGCAGCGGATTTACCGTGCATCACACTATTCCACGTTCTCTCATGGAGGTAGCAGAGAACTGAGGTTACCAGGACACCCTTCAGAGGTGGAAAGACCCCCATTAGTTCTCTTACCAGCTGAGCAGGTGCAGAGAACATGTCACCCCTGTTGCTCAGTTCCCTAAGCGTCACATAAGTAACCCACACAGGGTGTCCTGTGATGTGTTAAGTAACATTTATAGAGTTTACCACTATCGCATAATTGCCTTCAAAAATAATGAATGTTTGTATGTCTTACATGTTTTGGTATATATTTCTCCTTCATGAAAAGACTATCAACACCTTAAGGCTGAGGCCACCCACAATAGCTTCTTTTCTGCTGCATCTCCTTTAAATGTAGCATTATCACTTACCAGTTCTCAACTCAAATATGAGATGGCCCACCTAATAATAATAATAAAATGATCATTATAATGCCAATAATAATCGAACATGTACTACGTGGCAGAAGTTGCACCCTACGTAGGCTATTTTTAAGCTTTCCAATGATCTGGTAAGGTCAGCATTATTATCCTTATCTAATAGAATAGTAAATGGAGTCCTGGAGAATTGTAATCACTTTTCTAAGGACATTGGCTGCTTTGTAATGGAATCACAACTCAAATTCCGTTCAATCAAACTCTAAACTCCATTCCATTTCTACTATAACAGGCTGCCTAAAATACCCTCAGAAGAAAAGCCCACATTCCTTTTCCTTATGGCAAAAAAGACAAACAGCAATAGCAAAGAGGCTTTATAACATAATTCAGATATTCCCTGTACATGTTAGCAGTAGATAATGCGATTAGAAAATAAAAGCTCCCACGAAGAGCAAAAAGCAAGAATAATGCACAACAGTTATAAGACACAATAAGATAAAAATGGCACGGAAGTGAGCCCAGGTGCCATAGATGACACGCAAGAACAAAAACCTGACATAGTTTACCCGGCACAGAAAACTAGTTAGAAAAAGTCTGGACTGGAAGTGACAAAAGTGTTCCAAATTTAAAATAAAAAATTGATGAAAAAAAATTGCAGAGGAAAAGGTGCTTTTGATAAACTTCTAAGTAGATGTCATGTGACACTGTGGAAGTAGAGAAGGGGAAATCAAAATGGCTTGGAAGTCCTGGAGGTATATTCACAGCGTCCTCAGGTCAGGGACCATAAGGCAAGCAATTCATCAGAGAAGATAGGAGACGAATGAGGGGCAGTAAGGGACAGAGGTATGGTCCCCTTCCAAGCATGATTTTATAGGAGTGTGAATAGAATTTTTTTAAAGCAGAACAGCACGGGGGGGGGGGGGGGGGGGGGGGGGGGATATGGGAAGAAGCAACCAGGAACTGCACAAAAGCTACTAAAACTAAAAAAAGGAATAAAACTTCCAAGATATCCTGAGTTGATGAATTTTCTCCATGGCTTCTAATCATGGGGATTCATCTTAAAAGCAAGAATTACACAAAAAACAAACAAGCAAAACTAAAGGGCAAAAAAGCTGTAAAAAAAAAAAACGTGCTAGATAATTCTGTACCACAACTCAAATCATTAGTGTCTAAAGGTTTTGAAAAACTTTTTTAGATTCATTTAATTTTGAGAAACAGAGAGAGCCAGAGTGCGAACTGGGGAGGGGCAGAGAGAGAGGGAGACAGAATCTGAAGCTGGACCACCCAGGCACTCCTAAAGCCTTTTTATTATTTTGAAATAGAAGAGCTACCTGAACTTCTTTTCATTTTTTATTTCATTTTACTTTATTTTTTTATGGAGGCTCCAAGCCTGGGGCTTGACCTCAGGGCCCTGAGATCAAGAGTAGCATGCTCAATCCAAATGAGCCAGCCAGATGCCCAAGGGCTTTTTTTAGTCCATATAAATAGAAAAAATGATCGTTTTTGAACTTAAATTCAATTTGGTTAAATCATGTCAATACTTTAGAAATGCATATTTTTGAGCAGCAGTTCACACATGCAGGATGGATTTACCACGAAGGACTGATCAAATGCGCCGCAGGTATTAGGCAAACTAAAATATTGTCGTGGACAAGAACAGACATTTTAAAGCGACCCAGCCATCAATAATCAAGTGCCAGTAAGAGGGAAATGGCTGAGCCTTAATGGCAGTGGTGTCCTTTGTGGTGGGCCTCCATCTTCCTCTAGTATATGTAAGAAATGTGCCACGTCCCATCTGTTCTGGTCCTGGAACTTCAAGATTCCCAAAGGAGAGAAGAGGAGGAACGCACCCAACCCTCTCCCTCTGCTCTTTCTTGTACAGTTACAGGAAGAATATCTTTAGAACCAGGAAAGGAGAACCCAGAATCCTGGCTGTGCCACTCGCTAACATTATGACTTAGGACAAGTTACTGGTCACCTTCTCTTAGGTTCCTTATCTGCTACGTGAAGATAATGACACAATGTTTGATGCCCATTACAGAAGACTTGCTGCAATTATGGACGCTTTAGGAAATGCTGGGCACAGTCCTTGGTCCACATCCTATACTCTTAGTACAGGGCAAACGTGAACTCCAAAACTGTCCCCCAATTTCAGTCACCTAGAGGCAGTACTACTTAAAGCAGCATCCATCCTTTACATTGTGATGAAGACATGTTAAATGGGAGATGGGGATTTTTCTGGTTCCTGCTTCTCCTTATAATTGACAGAGAACAGCGGGTCTCCGTTTCTGAGATCTAATTATAACTTTTAAGAGTTTGGGAGTGGATTGTTTTAATGTCAACTATAATAGCATCAGAAATAAATACTGTATCAATGAACATTGTCAATAATGTGTATTGTTAATAAGCACCATAACACACTCCTAAGGAAAAGATAATGAGATCCATCCACACGCATTTTGATGCCTTCCCTAACCAATGTACAGAAGATCCAGGGATAAGAACATAAACTAAGAAGAAAAAGGGGAAGGGGTCATTGGGTGATGGGTGCTTTTGTTTCTCCCACCCTCCTTGTCACAGCGATGGGCTCAAGGACGGGCATAAACCAGCCGGCGCCTGGCTTTCCCTCAGTCTCAGTGATTTATCCCCTGGAGATCTTAGAAGGGGTGATCTAAGATGGACCAATCAAAGAGCAATCCAGATTTGCCAAAGGCACAGTGAACAAATGGTTTTCGCCAGCATGGAACAGCATGGCAGGCCCAGACTTTTCTGCTGAGACAATTGAATAAAAACAGAATCTGTATAAAAGCAGGCTCAGTGCTTTGGGGGCAAGACAAGTCTTCCTCAAGAGAGAATGCCCCAAGCCCCGCAGGATGTGTGGGTCCAGCTGCAGCCCAATCAACACCAGAAACACTTTCTGCAAATTGTGGCAACAAGAAGTAACCCTACGTGTCTCTAAGTATCCCTTGTGGAGGTAGTCTCTTCCGTACCTTTGACAAGGATCACTAAATGTAGTATCTCAGATAGAGAAACCTTATCCTCACGTCCCCTCCCGGCGCCGCCCCCTTCACCTTACCAAGAATCTCTTCTACTCCTGCTCTCCACTCCTTTGCTTTGCCTGCTTTGGTGAACCCTCTCTTGAAGAGCATTCTTGGTAAAGCAATAACCTCCATATTTCTAACTCAATTGTTTCATTTCTGTTCTCCCACATGAGCATTCAGAGACATTCAGTAGACTCTTCTTACAACACTGTTTCTCCTGCATCTGTTACTGCACCATCCTGGTTTCCCTCCCAACAACACAGGCCACGCTTTCTTAGCTCCATCCACTGGGTTCTCTTCCTTTACTGGACCTACTGATTTTAGAGAGCCCAGGGGTCTGCTTAGACTCTCTTCTTTTGTATCTAAGTGTTCTCCCAGGGTTGTATTATCCAAGCTGCATGCAACATAATTCGTGTGCAATTCAATATATTTCCATAAGAAATGTTCACTCAACATGATCTTTATGCTACATTCTTATTCTAGAATCCAACTCCCCCACAACCTTCTCCCTCAGCCCATCCCCACAACCATGTGAATCGATGGAGCGATCTCCCTGTTAGGACCAATTCCTACATTCCTCAAGCTATAGAGCAATATAAAGTTTCATGTGGAGTTTAAAACACATACAGAAATAACAAGCATGACAGCTGTAGTGAAAAGAATGGGGGATGGATACGGACCTACCAGGCTGTAAACCTTCTACGTTTTCAGGGGAAAGTGGTGCAATATCAACAATAAACAGAGTGTAAAAAACTAAGAATATACATTATAATTCTTAAAGTAAAAATCAAAGTGAATGAAAATGTTAAGTAAACAAAAATTACAATGGTATTCTAAAAGACACTGAATCTCCAAAAGGGCAGGGAAAGAGAAATAGAGGAATAAAAAACAGAGGAGCAAGTAGAAAAAAATATAATGAAATGATAGAACCAAATTCAACCATATCAAGAAGTACATGGAATTTTAATGGAATAGGCACTCTAATTAGAGGGCAGAGGCTCAGGATGGATAGAACAAAGTAGATACAAATACATACTGTCTGAAAAAGCTCCATTTTAAATATAAAGACACAAATAGTTTGACAGTAAATGAATTTAAAAAAAAACAAGTGAAATAATTATAGGAAGGCAGGAATGGCAGCATTAATATCACAGATTAAAGTTATTGTGAAAAATAAGATGTATCAGACTATGTTGCAATCACTTGAGATGAGATGGGAGTCGGTTCATATACCACACTCTGTGCTCGCCTAGTCCTTCCTGCCTTGAGTTGAGAGAGGTGACCTGTACCTCATTTAGCCGGACGTGGAGTGTTGGGTCTCCCTCTGCTCCCAGACTCCCACAATAGACCTGCGGGGGAGCCTTTTGTACCCTCCTCACTGGCTAAGAGACCGGAAGGCCAAGGCAACAGCAACTGCCGAAGATGACAGCCTTGAGGCAACAACTGTGAGTCTTTGACAAAGGACCACCATCGGATTTCCCATTGGTCCTTTCTCTCTCTCTCTTCCTCCTGCCACATACTCTTTTCTTCACTGATTAATTCTTCCATTTTCTTTTTAATTATTTAGCAGAAGTCATATTATAGGAAGTGGAGAACAGGAGGGAGGAACAATGCAATGAAGAATCTATATCACAAGAGGGGTAAGACCACACACCACCAACCACCTGCTAGGGTTCAGAGCCTAGGTCTGTCCTGTACCGACTGTGTAACCAAGTCACACAGTTTCTGGCTCCTTTATGTGCTATAAAATAAAAATACAGTAAGAGTGCCTGCCTCATGAAAGTGTTGTGAGAATTAAATGAATACTATATGGAAGGCAGAACGTACCTACTACATGATGAGTTTCAACAATTATTAGCTCTTACCTCAGTCCCAATGTATAGCTTATAGTCGTGGTTGCTATGTCAACTGGACAATATTAATATTGGGGTAACAAAAAATCTGTTTTCTCTCTCAATAAGAACGGTTTTTCGGATGGAGTTCTATTTCACCACGCTCTGTGGTGCACTATACTTGATCTAAACTGGCTTCAGGATGCAGATAAAGATAGCTTCTGTTCAGACAGAGCTCTCGGTTTTCAAAACGCGTTCACAGACATCATCCCTGTCAATCTTCACAATGGCTCTGGAAGGTAATTGGGGCCGCATTTCCTATTCCTACTTTTAAAATGAACAGACGGATGTACAAGAAGGCAAAGTGGTTTACCTAGAATTTATAAGGGAAAAAGCAGGAGCTAGCACCTGTGCCTTGAACCCTTCCCCTTTAGGTCAGGGACTTTCACGCAGGGCTATTCCCTACCCTGGGCGTCTAA